>NW_020947390.1:3620668-3811488 GCF_900497805.2 Vombatus ursinus
GTGTGTGTGTGTGTGTGTGTGTGTGTGTGTGTGTGTGTGTGTGTGTGTACTGTTTTTCCCATTACGGTGCTAGCACTTTGAAATCAGGGACTATTTTGCTTTTGTCTTTATACCCCAAGTGCCTAGAATAGTACTTGGCACATAGTACTTAATAAATGCTTAGTTACTAATGAAAAGATAAGGATGTTTTCGTCTAATGTATCCTACATATCCTATCACACAATAGTGTGATTTGGAAGTCCAAAATACTCATGTAATTCTAGATAGCCAGGATAGTGAGTTTCAAGTTCAAACTACTAATTGTAGTAAGTCTGGAGGAAGGAGACTTAGGAAGGACATGATAGCTTTCTTCCAGTGTTGGAAAGGCTGTCACATAGCAGCGAGTTTAGCCCTGCTCTTCTTGGCCCCAGAGAGCATCTGTGTTGAGGTCTGGGCATCCTCGATCAGCCTTGGAGGTCATCTGATTGTAGATCTAGAGCTGGACAAGGCTTCAGGGGCTATCTAGTCCGATGCCCTCATTTTATAGATTAGGAGTCAAAGTATCATTGAAGTTACATGGCCAATTTAACAAATCCCGAAAGCTCCAGGAGGGAGTAGAATCAAGAACATCGGGGGCAGAATGAGTTTTGGCAACAAAGAGAACCACTTAATCTTCTGAGACTGCAATGAAGAAGAGATGAAAAAACTAGATTTGAGGTGCAGATGAGGAAGCTCACCATACCTTATCTCCTGTTTCTTTGCTAGGACAGAGAGGGCCGGGAATGGAATTGATAAGCTTAAAGGGAAAAAAAAAGTTTTAAAAAGCCTCTATATGGGGTAATAATTAGTCAGCCAGAAATTAATAAAAAAAGTACTGTCATGGATCTGTGGGACCCTGGTTTGTAATAGTATGTATTGGTAGTGAATCCATTCAGTACGGTTTCATGAGTAAAATACTACCTCCTACATGAAGACTTCCATGGTCGCCCTCTCACCATCCCCACTCCCTATTAGTAACAATTTTACTGCACTTATACCTTATCCACTATTACACTATATACTTCACAAGAACATAGACTCTGACCTATCTAAGCTGTGTACCTCCCTTAGCCTCTAGGACAATGCTTTGCACAAATTCTTAATAAATGTTTAATGAATAAATGAAGGTAAAATGTATGATTTCCCCCAGCAGTGTTATGTAATTAGAAAAACAAAGCAGAAATGGTGATCATAAGAGTGACGCAGGACTAACAAGTAACAGGGAAGAAATATAGGGAGGACAAGGAAACCTGGTCTCATGACTGAAGGAAAAATATCTTGTTGAAATGACTGACCATGGACAACATTGTGTATGGAGAAAGTAAAAACCACACAGAGATAATATACCAAAAGAACAGGGAGGAAGTCAAGGGCAAATGGGTAGGTACTGGAGGAATGTGGTGGTAGTATAGTTGGACAACATGATCAGCAGAGTTTCAGAGTTTAAAATCTTACTGCTAGAACAGTTTTAGGTGATGTTGAGGTCTAAGATATGATCATATCTATAGATGGCTGAAGCAAAGTGAATATGGAAATCATAGGAACTGAGATTCTGGAAAGATGACAGTTAAAGTAATGTTATCAAAAACATGAATAGCAGGGCATGGAGAACATGAGACACAGTCACTAAAACTCTGTTAGGGTAAAAGGTATATTTATTGAAACTTGCCTAAACCAAGTTGAGAGTAAATAAAAGTCAATATGGTTTTACACATCAGGCAGTAAATTTATGAAGTTTGCTCCCCAAAAGGTAATACTGACAATGTTTGGACCAATGTATGAGTAAGAATCATAAATAACCACCAAGAAAGGAGATAATAATGGTATTTTGTACCTTATATTGGGTTTTTTTTAGTGTAGATTATTAGAAAGACCTTGAATTAAATTTATCAAATGTCAGTACAAATTGATGTTTCCATAGCACTAGAAAATTTGCAAAGAACTTTACCTACATTTTTCTCATTTGAACCTAACAACAACTCTGTGAGGTAGGTACTAAAGTTATTATTATCCCCATTTTATGGATAAGGAAACTGAGGCTCAGACCGTTTAAATAATTTGACTATATAAAGTATCAGAGGTCCAGTGAAGCAGATCATCTTGTCCAGTTCTTTGTCTGGTGTGCCAGGTGACTCTGCCACCTTCCTATGTGCTAGATATACAAAGACAAAAAAAGATTCCATTCCATAAAGAAACTTACATTCTAATGGTATATACAACATGTAAAATTCAGTCCTTGAATCAGACTCGATATGTTAATTTTTGTCTATATGTTTTGGTGTTTTGCAAAGAACATGGGTCACTTATGTTATACATAATTTAAAATATTAAAATGCACACTTAATCTAATTCAATCAAAATATTATATATTAGCAGTCCTGTGGTGTTAAGCATCTGCTTATTTATGGCATTGTAATAGACACTGTTTGAATTCTGCTAAAATAGTAAAGATTATTGCATTAAAAAATTATAATTTAATTAGATGTTGTAGCTATAGTGGACAGACAGAAGGTATAATAGGAGAAAACTAGAAAAAAAAAGACACCATTCAGTAGCCCTTAGGAAGCCTTATCTCTACAAAAAACTTGGAGGCCTTGAGTACAAAAAAATGGAGGCCCTACTCCTTCATTTAAGAAGCTCTAGAATCTGGAAAATACCTTTTGGAGTCTAACATGCCAGAATACTGAAGTTCCAAATTATATTTAAAACATTCAAGAAGATTAACTTTTAACTCTGCTGTTGATTTAATTCTGCTAAGGGAACATGCCATAAGCAGTCTTTGCAGGTCCACTCTTATCTCCTCCTAAACCTTTACTTCTATCCTAACAGCTTCACTCTTTCCATCTGTGCTGAACTATCCCCTAGCTCATTCCAGTGTACTCTTTGAAATTTCCATCAACCACAAAGTCCCCTGTGTTCTCAGACTTATCAATCAACATTCCTTCCACCACCTTTATTTGACAGAAACTGCCTCTGCCATGGGACACCAGGTAACTGAAAACTCTTACCCAAGGGCAATTCTTCTCACTCTTGGATTTACAGGGTTAGGGTTAGGGTTAGAGTTAGTTAGGGGTTAGGGTATGGATTGATGTTTTACAAAGAAAATGGGTCACCTATATTACACACAATTTAAAATATTAAAATGTACACTTAATCTAATTCAATTAAAATAGTATAAGCAGCCCTATATTATAAAGCATCTATTTCTAATACTATTAAAATATTTCTTTCTTGAATTGTTTACATTTCTACATGGAAAAATGATATTTGTACTCATGAGACCTTTCTATTAGGGTAGTTGGAGGGGAAAAATATATGTGTATATATACATATATATGTACATATACATATACATATATGTGTGTATATATATATATATATAGACAGAGGGCACAGGATGAGTTGAAGATGAAGGGATGCTATCTAAAAAATAAAATTAAGAGGTGAGAGGATTATACTGGGAAAAGGAGAAAGGGAGAGGTAGAATGGAGTAAATTATCTCACATAAAACAGACAAGAAAAAGCTTTTCTATTACAGTGGAGGGGAAGAGGGGGAGCTGAGAGGGAATGAATGAATCTTACTCTCATCAGAGTTGGCTTAAGGAGGGAATAACATACACAGTCAATTAGGTATGGAAATCTATCTTGCCCTACCGGAAAATAGGGGGGAAGAGGATAAGAGAGGGGTGGGTGGTAGAAGGGAGGGCAGATTGGGATAAGATCAGAAGCAAACACTTTTGAGGAGGGACAGGGTCAAAGGAGAGAACAGAATAAATGGGGAGTGGGATAGGATAAAGGGAAATAAAGTTAGTTTTTCACAATATGACTATTATGGAAGTGTTTTGCATGACTACACATGCATAACCTATATCGAGTTGCTTGCCTTCCCAATGAGGGTAGGTGGGAAGGGAGGAAGGGAGAGAATTTGGAACCCAAAGTTTTAAAAACAAATGTTAAAAATTGTTTTTACATGCAACTGGAAGATATGATATACAGGCAATAGGGTATAGAAATCTATCCTGCCCTAGAGGAAAATAGAAGGGGAAAGGGATGAGGGGGTGATAGAAGGAAGGGCATATTAGGGGAAGGGGTGTTCAGAATGCACGCCATCTTGGGGTGGGGGGAGGGGAAAGATGGGGAGAAATTTTGAAACTCAAAATGTTGTGGAAGTGAATGTTGAAAACTAAAAACAAATAATTTAGAATATTTTTCTTATGCGTAGGCTCCTTATACTTAAATAACTCTTTTGTTCAAAAATCTTCATTGCTCCCTACTGTCTTCTAAATAAAGTTCTAATATCTTTTACCTGGACCTGAAGGCTCCCCCACAACCTAGAGTTACCCTACTTTTCCAGCCTTATCTCATATTAATTGCCCTCACATACTCTATGTTCTAATCAAATTGAACTTTTCTCTGCCCACTGAGCATGTATCTACATGCCTTTATTCAAGCTATACTTTATGCCTGGGATGATAATAATGAGAAGGAGGATGAGGATAATGATAGCTTACATATTTATAGTTCTTTAAGATTTAAATCTCTTCATCTATTAAATTGCTATTCTTTAAACCTAATTCACAGGATAATAGATTCATTGACCTTTATACTAGAAGGAGATATAGAACCTTTCTAGTCCAAACCCCTCATTTTTTACAGATGAGGAATCTGAGGGTTAGGAAGGTTAAGTGACTTCTCCATGGTTATACAGGTAATAGACACCAGAGGCCCAGGAATTCAAGTTCAGGACCCCTAATGCCAAATCCAACATTCTTTATACTTCATCACACTGCCTCTTATTTGCATCTCTTTTATCAAGACTTCCCTTATTGTGAGTAACAATATTCCCCCCTCAGATTTCACAACACACTTTTTTACCCCTCTAATGAGCTCAATTAAAAATTAAATACATCCTAAGTGTAAGGTAGCAGTTAGGTGGCTGTGGCACAGTGCGAGACGTGGAGTAAGAAAGACTTGTCTTTGTGAGTTCAAATCTGGCCTCAGACACTTACTAGCTGTGTGATCCTGGGCAAGTCACTTAACCCTGTTTGCCTCAGTTTCCTCATCTTTAAAGTGAGCTGAAGAAGGAAATGAAAAACCATTCCAGTATCTTTGCCAGGAAGACCCCAGATGTGGTTTAAAGAATTGTACACAAATAAACAAGAACAAGAAGTACAAAGTACCAGACTAGGCATAAGCAAAGGAAAGAGAGAGAGAGAGAGAGAGAGAGAGAGAGAGTCTCAGAACAGAAAAATCTAACAATCTGCTATATACAAAAAAAAAAACATTAAAATGTGCAAACAATGAAAATGAGAGGCTGAAACAAAATTTATTATGCAACACATGATTCCAAAAAACAGGAGCTGCACTCATGCTATCAGAAAAGGCAAAAATAAAAATTCATGTTATAAAGAGAAATGAACAAGGAAACTTTTGTACTTAAAAGAACAACAGACATGAACCAATATCAGTGCTAAACTTCATGCAGCAAACAACCTTAGTATCTAAATTCATATAGGAAAAGTTAAGTGAATTGTAAAAAGATGTAGATAGTAGCACAACAATTATGGATGTTAATGTGCCTCTCTCACAACTTGACTAATATAAAAAAGATTAGAAAAGTATAAAACAAAAGTCTCTTCTCTAGATATCCAAGAATTAAGACCTTTAAGATTTAGAATCTTCTGAATGGAAATGTTAATGGATATACATATATCTCAGGATCACATGGTACCTTTACAAAAATAGATCATGCACCAAATCACAAAGAAATTATCAATTTAAAAGGAAAAAAATAGAAATACTGACCACATCCTTTATAAAACATAAAGATACAAATGAAAATTTAATAATTGTGTCTTAAATGAGTGGGTCAAAGATCAAATCATAAAAACACAAACTGTGAATGAGAATTATGACAGCAAGAATCTATATCAAAATGTCTTGGATGTAGCTAAAGCAGCCCTTGAAGACCAGCCAAGATGGTAAGTAGAAGTCAGGATATATAAGCTCCCCCAAAAGAAGAGAATGACTCTAATATTTAATCTACAGACACAACCTCAAAAGAAAAATATAGTTTACACACAAGTTCAACTAAAATTCCTAGAAGAAACAGGTTCTTTTTAAGTATTTCACAAATAGTTTATAATTTAAATGAGAGCTCTAGAGGAAAGAATGGGTAAAGAAATAAGAGCTATGCATGATTATGGATTATGTTTATGGATTTCTTCCAAAAGGCAAAAAATGCAAGCTTATTACCAAGAATAACACTCAGTAAAATTTAGCATAATCCTACAGAGGGAAAAAAAAATTATCTTTAATGAAATAGAAGACTTCCAAGCATTCTTGATGACAAGTCCAAATCTGAGTAGAAACTTTGAAATACAAACACAAGAGTCAAGAGAAACATAAAAAGGTAAACACACAAATGCAATCATAAGGGACTAAACAAGGTTAAACTGTTTATATTCTTATATGGGAAGGTGATACATGTGTCTCCTCAGAATTCTAGCATCAGGGGCAATAGATGGAATTAAGATAGAGGTCCTGGGATTAGTTTTGTTATATTTTTATGGTCTTTTAAAAGAGGGAGGGTGGGGGTAGAGGAATATATTGGGAGGGAGAAATGGGGGAAATTATTTCACAATCAAGATGTACAAGTAGAAGACTATACAAACACAGAGGAAGGGGTAGAAGAGTGGGCAACACTGGGACCTCACTTTCACTTGTCAAAGGGTGGAAAAATATGCACAGAGAGTTGGGTACAGAATTACATTTGTATGTAATTGAGGTAGTCCCTTGAAATTGTTTCAATTTGCATTTCTCCAGTCAATAGCTATTTAGAGCACCTTCTCATATGGCTATAGATAGCTTTGATTACTTCATCTGAAAATTGTTCATATCCCTTGATCATTTATCAATTGGGGAATGGCTCCTATTTTTATAAATTTGACTCAGTTTTCTATATATTTGAGAAATGAGGCCTTTATCAGAGAAACTTGCACCAATTTTTTTTCATAGTTATGATTGCTAAATATATTTCCCTCTATCCTATTCCCCACCCCATTTATTCTATTCTCTCTCACCCTGTCCCTCGTCAAAACTGGTTTGCTTCTGACTACTGCCTCCCTCAATCCGCCCTCCCTTTTATCACCCCCCCGTTTTCTTGTCCCCTCCCCCTCCTACTTTCTGTAGGGTGAGATAAATTTCTATACCCAAATGAGTGGGTATATTATTCTCTCTTTGAGCCAATTCTGATGAGATTTAGGTTCACTCCAACCTCCCCCATCTTCTCCTCCACTGTAAAAGCTTTTGATCTCTTTTATGTGATAATTTACCCCATTCTACCCTCTCCCTTTCCCTTTCTCCCAGTGCATTCTTTTTTCTCACCCCTTTTATTTTTCAGATAACCTTTCATATTCAACTATAATGAGAAAGTTTTTATGAGTTACAAGTGTCACCTTCCCATGTAGAAATGTAAACAGTTTAACCTTATTAAGTCCCTTATGATTTCCCTTTGCTGTTTACCTTTTTATGCTTCTCTTGAGTCTTGTATTTGAAAGTCAAATTTTCTATTCAGCTCTGGTCTTTTCATCAAGAATGCTTGAAAGTCCTCTATTTCATTAAATGTCCATTTTCCCCCCTAAAGTAGAAGTAGAAGCTGCTAAATCTTGTGTTATCCTGACTTGGTTCCACAACGCTTAAATTGTTTCTGGCTGGTTGCAATATTCTCTCCTTGACCTGGGAGCTCTGAAATTTAGCTATAATATTCCTGGGAGTTTTCATTTTGGCATCTCTTTTAGGAAGTGATCAGTGGATTCTTTCCATTTCTATTTTACCCTTTGGTTCTAGAATATCAGGACAGTTTTCCTTGATAATTTCTTGAAAGATGATGTCTAGGCTCCTTTTTTGATCATGACTTTCAGGGAGTCCAATAATTTTTTTAATTATCTCTTCTGGATCTATTTTCCAGGTCAGTTGTTTTTCCAATGAAATATTTCACATTATCTTTTATTTTTCATTCTTTTAATTTTGTTTTACTGTTTCTTGATCTCTCATAGAGTCATTAGCTTCTATTTGCTCAATTCCAGTTTTTAAGGAATTATTTTCTTCATTGAGCTTTCATACCTCTTTTTCTATTTGGCCAATTCTACTTTTTAAGGAGTTCTTCTCTAGTCAAATTTTGTGCCTCTTTTTCCATTTGGCCAATTCTGCTTTTCAAGGCATTCTTCTCCTCCTTGGCTTTTTGTACCTCTTGTGCCATTTGGCCTATTCTGTTTTTAAGGTGTCATTTTCTTCAGTTTTGTGTGTGTGTGTGTGTGTGTGTGTGTCTCCTTTACCAAGTTGTTGACTCATTTTTCATGATTTTCTTGAATCACTCTCATTTTTCTTCTCAAGTTTTCTTCTACCTTTCTTACTTGATTTTCAAAATCCTTTTTGAGCTCTTCCATGGCCTGAGACCAATTCATATTTTTCTTGGAGACTTTGGATGTTGGAGCTTTGACTGTGTTATCTTCTACTGAGTATGTATTTTGATCTTCCTTGTCACCATAGTAACTTTCTATGGTCAGAATTTTTTCTGGTGTTTGCTCATTTTTCCAGTCTATTTCTTGACTTTTATCTCTTGTTAAAGTGGGACTCTGCTTCCTGGATGGAGGGCACATCCCAAGCTTCAGGGCTTTTGTGCAGCTGTTTTCAGAGATACTTCTAGGGACATGTAAGTTTTCAGTTCTTCCATGGTGGTAGGACCTAAGGAGAGGTGCATTTACTACTCTCCTGGCCTGTGCCCTGGTCTGTGAGTGATCACAAGCACTCTTCTCTTCCTTGGAACTGTGATGAGGGTCCCCACTCCACTACAGCTGCAAGCTCTGGTGTGCTAGTGCTCCTCCTCACTCCCAAGGCTTGCTCCTGGTTTACCAGCGCCTGGTCTGCACTGACACAGCCTGCACTAGACTGTGCCCTACTCCTACCCGGGTACAACAGTTTCCTGCTGACCTTGTAAGTTGTCTTTGGCTAGAAAATTATTTCACCCCTCCCTTTTGTGGGTTCTGCCACTTCAGGAGTTGTTTTGTGATATTATTTAATGGTTTTTGGGGAGAGTTCAGGCGAGTGACTGCCTTTTCTCCGCCATCTTGGCTCCGCCTCCCAAATATTGTCTTGATACTTAAACTTGAGTCAAATCGGGGAAGGAAAACCATACACAAATATCCCTAATGAACATCACATTTTTAAAAAAAATATTAGCAAGGATACAACAGCAATAAATGACAAAGATTGTACACTACTACCCAGTTGGATTTTCACTAGGAATACAGAGATGATTCAATATTAAGAAAACTATCAACATAATTAATCATACTAATAACAGGAACAATAAAAACCTCATGTTTATATCAATAGCTACAGAAAAAGCTTTTTACAAGATACAACACCCATTCCTGTTAAAAAAAAAAAACACTACCACTAAAAAATATAGGAATAAATATGTCTTTCTTTAATATGATAAGTAATATTTAAAACTAAAAGTCAGTATTACATATGATGAAGATAAACTAGAGGTCTTTACATTGAGGTCAGGTATAACAAGGAAGCCCATCACTATTATTGTTTGATATAGTGACAGAAATGCTTGGTATAGCAATAAGACAAGACAAAGGAATTGAGGGAATAAGCATAGGCAAAGAGGAAGCAAAATTATTGCTTTTTCGCAGGTGATATGGTGGTTTACTTAGATAACCCTAGAGTATTAAATTAATTGAAACAATAACTTCAGCAAAGTTGCAGGATATAAAATAAATGCATATAAATATCAACATCTTGGTTTACTACCAAGAAGACCCAGCTTGAAGAGAAAGATTCCATTCAAAATAACCACAGAATATAGAAAATATTTGGGAGTGTACCTGCCAAGACACACACAGGAACTGTATGAATACAACTACCAAAAAAACCTTTACCCAAACACCTAAATAATTGGAGAAATATTGATTGATCATAGATATGATTGCATACCTATAGAGCAACTAGGTTATACAGTTGATAGAGCATTAGTTCTAGAATCAGGAAGGACCTGAATTTAAATCTGGCTTGAGACACTACCTGTGTGACACTGGGCAAGTCACTTAACCTGTTTCCTCAACTATAAAATGAGGGTAATAACAGCACCTATGTCACAAAACTGAGTGGGGGTCAAATGAGATAATATTTATAAAGTGCTTAGCACAATACCCAGCATTTAATAGGTATTTTATAAATACTTATTCCCTTTCCTCCCACTGGTCAGTTAAACCAATATAATAAAAATGACAATACTACCTAAACAAGTTTACTTGTTCAGTGCAGGACCAATCACACTTCCAAAGGATTACTTTGTATAGCTAGAACAAAATAATAATGAAACTTTTTCATCTGGATGAATAAAAAATAAAGAATCTTAATGGAAATAATGGCAGAAAGTAGAAAATAAGGAAGCCTAAGAATAATAGATTTCAAACTTTACTACAATGCAGTAATTATCAAAATGATTTGATGCTGATGAGGAAATAGGTCAATCATTGGACAAATTAGGCATACAAGGTACAGAATCAAAGGAGCACAGTAGCTTAGTGTTTGATAACTTAAAAGACCCAAGCTACTGGGATGAGAACTCACTATTGAACAAAAAACTACTGAGAAAACTGGAAAGCAGTTTGACAGAAATGAGTTTATAGGCCAACATCTAGCTCATAAAGATCATATACAGCAGTCCTTAGAGGTAAAAATATATCTCTGGCACCATATGTTAACAAAATATACTGAGGCAGAGTCAAGATGTTGAAATAAACAGAAGTACAACCTACCTTACCCACCAAACCTGCTCCACAAAGATCTAGAAACCTCACCAGACCAAATTCTGATTGGGAAATCCAAGAAAAAGGTACAATGAATCATTTTTCCAGCCCAAGGAAGCTCAGACAGAGAGGTGTAAAAATAGTAAGGAACGGAGTCTCAGCAGGAGCAAGCTGCATGGAGCATTCCAGCACCCAGGGACAAAAAGAGAATGAACCAGGGCAGGAATCAACTGAGAAGGAAGATTCCAAAGTATCCCTGAACTAGTTACTGTACTAGGATACAAGAATGGGTGCCATCTGTCAGCTCTGTCAGTATCTTGTTCTAGGTCAGGTAAAAGAGGAGCAGACCCAGAGCAGTTACTAGGGTGGCCCTAGCTCTGTCCTGAGCAGGAAACAATTTCAGAAGCAAACAGCTGTGTGGCTTGGATCCCAGGAGCATAACAGGAACTGGGTTCTAGCCTACAGCCCAGTTCCATAGTAGAATAACCAGGTTGTAAAAGTCCCAGAACAAAGGGGAACCTAAGTTTGGGCACTTTGAACATGCAGAGTCTCCTAGCAGGCTAATAATGGCTGTGTTCAGCAATATCTATTGAAATTTACAACCAGGGATTAGCCAAAATCACACCTGGGTCAGGAACTTGTAGAGCTTGGACCAGGAAGGCAGTGAGCACATTTGGCCCAGAATCACATAATTTTGGAAGCACTGAAAGCTTGCAGGCCTCCAGCCTGAGCTGTGAATACAGCAGAAGGATATAAGAGAACAGGAGCTCAGGTCAAATATTGTCTCCAGAAGTGGGCAAAGCCCAGTACTCACATAAAGTCCAAAGTCAAGAAGTAGGCTAGAAGAAAAAAAAAAGAATCCCACCATAAAGAGATATTATGGTAACAGGAAAGTTCAAGACACAAACCCAGAAGAAGAGAATGATTCTACTTAGAACCAAAGAAGTTGTAAAAATCTGAAAGAGGGAGATTTTTTTCTTTTTTTTCTGATTCTGTCCCAAAGAAGGGCATTCATATATTCTTAAGGAATATAAGTATATTTCAGAATGTTGGAGAAAGACATTAATAAAAATAAAGGAAAAAACTAAAATGGTATCTTTCAGAGGAGTATGTCAGTAGAGGTCAACAAGAATGCCCATTTTCACAAGGCTAAATGTGGTTCCCCCAAATCAGAAAAGATCTGAATGAACACGTGAATTACTCTTTCTAATCTGACAGACATTCTATTCTTTTTTTTTTTGTGGTTAGGCAATGGAGTTAAGTGACTTGCCCAGGGTCACACAGCTAGTAAGTGTTATGGGTCTGAATCTGGATTTGAATTCAGGTCCTCCTGAATCCAGGGCCACTGTTCTATCCACTGTGCCACCTAGCTGCCCCTCTGACAGACATTCTAGCAGAACAGTATAGACCCCAAACATTGAAGCCTATCATTTTATTTCATTCCAAAAACATGCCAACAATAATGTTAGAAACCAAACTGGTTTCCTCTAACAATGCTTGACTTTTATGTAGAGTTGGCAGGAACCTTAGAGTTCAGTTACCTCATTTTATAGATGAGGAAACTGAGGCCCAAGAGGTGACATACCCAAGGACACACAGTATCTGAGCCAGAATTCGGACCCACATCCTCTAACTTCAAGAATACCCAGGAGCCTTTACATTTAACCTAATAGTAGCTTGAAAGTAGTAAATATCCCACCAGCCTCCAATGAAAACATGCTCAAAAAAGATAACAATGAATGTTTTCCAAATAATCAGTGAAATAATCCAGATGTAATTATAAACATTTGAGTCAGTATGGTGTTAGTAAAATGGAACGAGAGTCAGGGGATGTGGGTTTTTAGTCCTGGCCTTGCAAGTCACCTCTCCTCTTTGGATATCAGGTTGTCTGTAAAATGAAAGAACTGGACAAGATGGCCTCTAATTCTGAGGTTTGGAATTCTAATATCTATTTTGAATTTCCTCAACTGCAAAACTTGGTACAACCATGTTCAAAGCTGATAAAGTATGGAACAATTTAGTGTGGATTGGTGTTCTTACTACCTAGCTAAAAAAAGCTTTCAAGCAGTTCTGATTATGTAATAGCACTCTGAAGTACGAGGCCTCTAGGATACAGTAATATTGCTCTCAGTTATGAGCCACTATTGGAGTTCATCTCCTTCTGACAAAGTCTTTGATCTTTATAATGGTCTTTATAACATCTAGTGATTGTTCCTTGCCATCAAAGAATAATAAGTATGTCCACTACTCTTTCTGTGGGATGGTGCTTTGTGTGGAAAAGTCACTAATTTGATTTCCTTCTGCCCTAAGGTTTATGAGATACTGTGAATAACTCAATAGCTTAGTATGGGAAGAAGAAGCACCTTAATTCAGTGTTAATTTTTGTTTATTCAAAATTATTAATTGTTAATTCTTGACAAGAAATTCTTAACCTCTTACTCTCAGACCTGACACACCGTGTCCAAACCTCAGTTTGTACCTACAATTTATTAAATCTTTTAAAATGCACTAATGAAATGGACATATAGTAAACCTACCTTAAAAGACCACTCCAGGAAAATCCCTTAATGTATGGGATTTTCCTAAATAAGATGACACAGCAAGCATAAAGTAGATATTTGGCTGGTCTAAAGCCAGTTTCCCTAGAGAGCAAAACTGGCAGACTTTAAATTCTGTGGAAAATGTATACTTTGTTTCCAGACTTCTGTGGTTACCTTCTATTATAAAACCCAGAAATATCTTGCCAATAAATACTGGTAAGCAGGGCACTTTGTAGCTATTCCATTTGGTTGTTCTTTGGAAATGAATATAGGCAATGTTCCCTTCCTCTTGAAAGTTGATTCAGTCTGTGGAAAGAAACACACAGACAAACCCAAAGAGGTAGATCTGTTTTATTAGTTAATTGTGAAAATATTTATCAATAAGTATATATACATATGTGTGGAGTATATTTTGATAAAGCAAGTTCTTAAGTATTCTGCTTGGATACTTGGAAAATGACCTTCATATTTAGATATATATATTTTTTTTGCTTAAACAGTACCATGATAAATCCAGGAAAATGTCCCCTTTTTTGCAGCTGATTTTTTTTATTGTAAAGTATTTGTACAAATACTTTACAACTGTGACTAATATGAAAATGTTTTACATGATTGCACATATATAACCTATATCAAATTGCTTACCATTTTAGGAAGGGGGCGGGGAGGGTGAAAATTTTGGAACTCAAAATCTTGTAAAAATGAATGTTAAGAATTGTCTTTACATATAATTGGGGGGAAAGATAAAATACTATTAAAAATAAAAACTAAAAAAAAAACAATACTAGTATGTTATAAATTGGAAAGAAGAAAGAAGAGGTTTTACCAAATTTTACTACCAAAACGAGGGAGAGTCAAAACAGAGAAAACTATAAGCCAATATCAGCAAGGAGACCACAGCAACATATTGTAAAGCTTATACACTATGACCAGGCTAGATTTATACCATGAATGCAGTGCTGGTTCCATATTATGAAAACTACAAACACAATTGACCACGTTAATAAGAAAAACAACAAAAATCTTATGATTATATTAATAGATAAAGAAAAATACTTTGAGAAGATACAATACTTATTCTTGTTTAAACAAACAAAAAAAATAAACCCTGGAAAGCATAGGAATAAATGGAGTTTTCCTTAAAATGATCACACGCACACACACACACACACACACACACACACACAAAATCAAGTAAGCATCATCTGCAATGAGGATAAATTAGAGGCCTTTCCAATAACATCCTAGCACTAAGAGGGAGCCAATGGATTATTTCTATACTGTCTAGCATAGTGCCTTGTAAATAATAAACACTCATTTTTTGTTGAATTTATTCATTGAATCCTTGAAACCAGAGACTTGTATCCCTCATAGAAACTAACATATGGAAGACACTCAGTTAATATTTACTGAATGAGTTTTTCAAGAATGCCCTTAAGTGCATTGGTATTGATGTTTGATTGTCAGAGGTGGTCAGTTTCAATCAATTATGACCTTTCTTCCGACTTTGCATAGCATTCCTCTCATTTTTTAATCATATTTTTTGTGCTATAAGTTATATATACTATATGTTGTATGTATGGTTTTCATTTACCCAAGCACAAGGACTGTGTCTTAACTATCTTTATATTTTCCATAAATCCTAGAATATTTCTTTGTTCAGAGAAAGCACTTAATAAGTCATCGGTTAATGGAAGACCTTGTATTTTCTTTTATATTTTGGTATTGTACTCAAGGTAATGCATATACTGCCCTCTAATGGCATAAGAGAACATGCATTCTATATAGTTTAGAACATGCTTACAGTATTGGGTTAGATTATTGTAAATATAATAAATGGACTAACCTGAGCATCCATAAATCATTCTTTTTTTAACTTACCAAAATTTATTTGGATCACCTATATGTATAATTTAGCTTTTCCACATAATATGTAAAATATATTTTCAATTCAATTCAGTATTTCAATATATCTGAGTTTATCAATGTGGGCACTACTTTTACCAAGCCTAACAGCAGTCATTTCATACTTTCTCTTCCAGTACAATTTATCTTTTCACAAGTATTCCACTGTTAATCTACCTACCATACTATAGACCTTCCCTTGATTCTATAAATATTCCACAGGTGTTAGTGAAGCATTCAATTTTATCCAAAGAATAATTTTCCTGTCAACTACTTTTCACTGCTTTGCAGATTGATAATTCTAGTAATATGTCATACTTCTCCATAATATTTTGCAAATGAGCTTGAATTTTACTCTTTAACAGAATTGCCCTCGCTTGGCTACCACGTTTCTTTGTTTGGCAAGGAAATTGTATATTTTATTGGCTGAGACCACCTCTAAGGTCTTTACACTTTCTTATTGCAACAGCTGTGTTGCCTTGGTTAAAGTTATGTGAGAAATGGGGAAAGGGAAGAAGAAGAAGGGAAGGGAAAGGAAGAAATATTTCTATAATGCCTATTACGTGCTAGGTACTGTGGTAAACACTTTTTACAAATATTATCTCACTTGATCCTCACAACAATCCTGTGAAGTAGGGTGTTGTTATTACCCCCATTTTACAGTTGAAGACATGAAGCAAAGAGAGGATAAGTGACTTTCCTAGGGTCACACAGCTAATAAGTGTCTTAATGCTGCATTTGAACTCAACTCTTCTGATTCCAGGTCCAGAATTTTATCCACTGTTCCTCTGAGATGGTGATAAGAGTCCATGTCTAGACCAAGATGACCAAGTGTCTATGAAATCATTTCTTGTTGCCTTTGGATACATAATGAAACCAACTCTGCCAACTCCTTTATTTGAATTTTTGAGGAGAACCTGTGAGATGGACCTCCATTTAGTTATGATTCATGTCTATCTTCTGGTTTGATGTATGTTGTTGTTTATTTGTCCTTCATTTTCAAAGAGGACCAATGACATTAGAGGATGATGTCTTAATGAATTGAATTTAAGTGAGGCACAATTGCACAAAGTTGTCAGCCTCACTCTCTCTTCCAGAGTCATTAAAGTCCAATGGCAAGACAAAAGTCAAGACAGCTGGTGATGGCCCCAGATGCAGTGGATGACCTTGACATCTTCAGTGTCTGACCAAGCTCTAAGCACTCCACAGCATGCGCTTCAGCTGCCTTCGTGGCTATTAGAATAAATTGCTTTTATCCACCCATTCCACCAGGGGAAGTCTTCACATGCACGGGACAGACACCCCCCTAACACACTGGTGGATTTGTGTCCAACTGGTTACTGTCAACCTAGTTTAGCCCATCTGCTAGACACTTTTACCAGGGTGTGACATGCTGAGCATGGAGCCAGAGGTGAGAGTTGAGTGCCAGGTGGACACCAAAAGTGGATGAGCAGCCCTGAAAAGGGCTCAGCAAGCAGTCACACCAGAGGTGCTATTCCTTCTTGAATACCCATACACCCTAGTTTGATGTATAAAAAGTCAGTGTAGATGTGGTTTATTCTTCCAGTGATATGTCAGATCATTGAATAAAGAGTGCAGGTGAATAGTACCCAGGATTATATTAATATTAGTAAATATTGTAAGAGCTGCATAATTCTTAGCTTCCTCTGATCCTTTTCAGCCATTTCATCACTAACAAACATTACACATGTGGAAAGGGACTCTGCAGTTATAAAGAACATTTTATATTTTGATCAGTTTTATGAGTCACATGGCCAAAAAGTACATTATTTAGTAGCCAACCTTCTGATAAGCTTTTCTGTTTTCTCTTAGACTCTTCTTTAGACAGTTTAGCTACACTGGTTCTTTGAACAGTCTGTTCCTAGACTTATACTTGAAGTCTTTCGGACTTGGTAGAACCTTCCATAGTTTGTGCTCCACTACTGTAGCCTCTGATAATCTTGATCCCAGGTCATTTTATAGAACAATTATATACATTTAAAAATATATTCTTTAACACTATGTTAAAGTGTTGAAATCCTAGATCCAGTAAAAATTATTAGTCTTTTAATAAAGTACTAGGGAAGTATTACATGACACAATGGAAGTTCATAAGTACAGGGATAGTATTATTAACAAAATGTTACTATAAATAAGGAGTTAAGTTGTCTCAATCTGTCTTTGTGGATCAAGATAGATATGAATATGTGCCTAGTGTGATGAACGTTGACTAGTCTTAGTGCAGAAAAGGCAGAGCTGGTCAGAGATTAGGCAATTCCTACAGATTGGGAAGAAAAAAATTAATTCCTACTGGTAGTTCAAAAAGGCAGGTTCCACTTTGAAAGAAGAACCAAAATGTGTTCTTAACATGGTACATCATAGAATAGTATATGATACAGTCATTAAGACTAATTGGAAAATTAATTGACTGGTTGTGCTTTAAATATGAGGCAGTGCCTATGAGATTAGGAAATTGAAATTGATCAATCAATAAACATTTGTTAAGTGCCTACTATGTGCCAGGCACTGTGCTAAGTGCTGGGGATACAAAAAGAGGTACAAGATAATACCTACCCTCAAGGAGCTTAGAATCCTAATGGGGATGCAACATGCAAACAAATATATACAAAGCAAGCTATATACAGAATAAATAGAAGATAACAGAGGGAAGGCACTGGAATTAAGAGAGGTTGGGGAAGGCTTCCTATAGAAGGTGAAATTTTAGTTGGGACTTAAAAGAAGCCAAGGAGGTCACTGGTCAAAATGGAGAAGAGGGAGCATTCCAGGCATGAGGAGAGAGCCCGAGAGAATGCCAGCAGCTGAGAGATGGAGTGTGTTGTTGGTGGAACAGCCAGGAGGCCAGTGCCACTGGATCAAAGAGTAAGGTGTAAGAAGAATGGAAAGGTAGGAGGGGACTAGGTTATGAAGAGCTTTGAATGCCAAACAGAGCATTTTGCATTTGTTCCTGGAAGCAACAAGAAGCCACTACTAAAGTTTATTGAGGGATGGGGAGGGGAGGAGGGGAATGTGACATGATCAAGCCTGTAATTTAGGAAAATCACTTTAGTGACTAAATGGAGAATGGATTGGAGTGGGGAGAGACTTGAAGCAGGCAGTCCCACCAGCAGACTATTACAATAATTAAAGCACAAGATGATGAGGACTTGCACTAGAGTGGTGGCAGTGTCAGAGGGGAGAAGTTGCAAAAGTGAAATAGGCAGATCGTGGCAACAGCTTGGATATGGGGGATGAGAGATAGTGAGAAATCCGGGATGACTCTTAGGTTGCAAACCTGAGGGACTGAAATGATGGTATTATCTCCTACAGTAACAGAGAAGGGGGGACTAAGGGGAAAGATAATGAGTTCAATTTTGGACATATTGAGTTTAAGATGTCTACTAGACATCCAGTTCAAGATGTCTGAAAGACAATTAGAGGAACAAGACCGGAGATCAGCAGAGAGATTGGGGCAGGATAGATAGATCTGAGATGATCAGCACAGACTATGATTGCTGCTGAGATCAGAGAAGAGGCCCAGGACAGAACCCTGAGGGACACCTATGCCTACAGTGTATGATCTGGAGGAGGATCCAGCAAAGGAAACACAGAAGGAAGGAGCAGTCAGATAGGTAAAAGGAAAACCAGGAGACAGTGGCATCCCAAAAACCTAGAGAAAAGAGTATCAAGGAGATGCAAGGAGTGCCTTTTGGGTTTTTTTTGTTTTGTTTTGTTTTTATTGCAGTAGCTTGTATTCTCTGATCTAGGCCAAGGCCAGTAATGATGTGCCAATGTGGTTATAAGCCACAAAGCCTCCTTCTGATTCATCTTCCTTCCATCCTGCTGTGGACATCATTATTTCTCCCAAAATACCTCCCCAGTCCTCACAATAATAGCTTTGGGAAGTGGTTTCAGTAGTAGACTTCTGCCAGTTCTGGAGTATTGGATGTTTTATATTGTTTCCTCTGTCATCTGTTTGGGTTCCATGTTATGGGCAATCACTAGGTATTGCTTACATGAGTTGAGAACATGTGGAATGATTTATTCTTCTTACCTATAATTAGCAATGATAGTTGTAGTTTGGAGTCAAGATGAGTCAATGTAGCAAAGGCTGGTGTATTGTCCTGAGCTTCTCACGCTCTCTCAATCCCCATATCCAATCAGCTGCCAAATCTTGCCATTTCAACCCTCATAATATCTATCATAGCCTACCTTTCTCTCTACTTGCACAGCTACCAAGTTAGTTCAGGCTTTCATCACATCTCACCTACATTATTGCAACAGCCTCCCAATTTGTTTCCCTGCCTCCAAGTCTCTCACGACTCCAGTCCATCCTACATATTGCTACCAAAGTAATTCTCCTTAAACCCTAGATCTATGCGACTCTACTACTCAACTAATTCCAATGGCTTCCAGTTGCCTCTACAAATTACCCCTCTGTTTAGTTTTCAAAGCCATACACAACCAAGCCCCCAACCTAAGCTTTCCAGCCTCATTAGATATTACTTCACCCACCCATTATACATTCCAGCTAAACTGATCATCTCACTGTTCCTCTCTCAACACACTATCTCTCATCTCTGTGCCTTTACTCTGTTTGTCCCTACAACTGGAAAGCACTCCCTCTGCCTCATATATTCCTTCTCTTCCTTTAAGATGAAGCTCAAACACCATCTTTGTCATGATTCCCCCAACTACTACTGTACCCCCCAATTACCTTGCATTCAATTACTGTGTATGTTTATTTACTTTATATTTATGCTTTATTGGTCTTATACATTTTTATGTCTTCTCCATTAAAATGTAAGCTTATCTCAAATTATGCTCATTTTTAATTTTAAAAAATTATCCACTTTTATTTTTATCCAATTACAAAAAATTGTCCACTTTACCTTCTGTGATTCTCTCCGTCCCTTATCTGGTCATGAGCTCTTCTCCTATCCACAGACAAGAAAGGTAGCTTTTCATTACTGCTCTATTTTTTTATGAAGCCATTTTTTATGTTTAAGTTAGTTAAAGCAGTAATCATCAAAATGAGTTGATGCTTGAAAAAGAATAGGTCAATCAGTAGAACAGATTAAGTACATAACAGAGAGAAGCAAATGAACACAGTATCCTAGTGTTTGATAGATCCAAACATCTCAGCTACAAGGATAAGAACTCAGTATTCAACAAAAACTTCTAGGAAAACTAGAAGGTAGTTTGGATGAAACTTGGTTCCAACCAACTTCTCACAACAAATGGATAAAAAGGAGAGGTTGCAAAAGGACAGCCAGACCTGGCAACCTATGATCAAGGACTCTCTGAGGATATAACGGTGGTTGGACCCCCATGTGTGTGCCTCCAACTATCCCACATAATCATTGACGATGGGAACTGCATTGTATGGAGTGAGTGAATAAGGACTCTCCCTTCTACTCATGCTGCAGGCTCCTAGTTTATTGGCTAGAAGAATACTGAATAGACACTGCAAGTTTGTAACTAAAAATGAGATTCTTTACATGTATTTCCAATAAATCCAAGTTATATATAACCAAGCTAATTCATCCCAGATGGGCATAGCCAAGCCCTAATAAATGTGTGTGCACACACCTATATATGGGAATATTACATGCTAAGTCCTTACCTAGGGTCCAAAGTAGCTATATAATCTATCATAGTCCTTTTCTCTTCTAGTTAACAATCTCATCTCTAAGAAGGGATATCAAAAGTATCCTCAGTTTCCTAGAAAAACCCATTCATATGGTCAGATAGAAGACTATCAGTGAACTAAAGGGTGGCCCAATAGGCATCCTGAATTGCCTATTCAGGCAGGACACCATGAGGGGCATCTTGATGAAGCCTTTGGTGAATCTCCAAAGATGTATATCTATTAATAACTGAGTCAAGAACTGTGGGAAGTCCTCTGCTCACCTAGTAAAATAAGTCTGAGGGACTAAAGGTGCTACCTTGTAAAAGGATCACTATTTCATGGGCTGCCTTAGCACTTGGAGTTTACAGCTTTCAGAATCTTAAATGTGCTTGCAGTATATCTAGTTACTCAAAGGTTTGAAATAAATGCTAAACTGCTATCCCAGCTTTTGGATCCGTAAGCCCCTTACAAGGAATAGAGGTAAGCGAGAACTGCAGTATGGTAAGCTACATCATCATTGAAGCAGGAGGACCAGGGAGTGTCCACAAGTGAACTGTTTATATGATTCAACCCATTTTTAGTCTTTTTAGTGTGACAACTTGCATTCTTCTTTCCCAGCCAATGCTTGGCAGCATGACATATATATAGAGGTATAAACAATAATTCCTTGGAGAAGTCACAGGTCCCCAGCATTATCCTTGAAATAGTATTATGTCTGGGTCAACCACCTGGCCATTCCCCCTAAAGAATTAGAAAACATCCCAAAGTTACACTATAGAGCACTCTCTCAATAATAAGGAGTGGCATCCCAACTGAACTGCAATGCTGGCTGCATCCCACTCTACAAGTGGTATAAACTTGGTGGATAAAGGATGGATGAATCCTAAAGAGGTACACACTGTATTGCCTAATACTGAAGTTTTACCTCTGAAGAACTACTTCACCTGCACTAAACAGCTTCTAGAACAATATTGTATCTGGTTCTCTTCAAGATGTTTTAAAGTTGTGACAACTTGATTGTGTCCATAATAGTGTTCCTCCTAAGTAATCATTATCAATTCTATAATCTTTAAAAAGCTTAATCCTATAAATAGGATATTCCAAGATTTATCTTATCAAGATACAGCAAGTAGCATCTGTGAAAAAGCTTTTAAAAGTATTTTGGATTAAACATCAAAATAGGGGTTTTTTTCATTTTTAATATTATATTTCAAGTTTTGTCAAATGCTTAGCAGACTTTTATAATGCATTTTTTCCAGAGATGTATACGCTTCTGGACAAAAAAAATTCACAAGCAAGCTTTCAGAATGGCCTAAAATCAAAGCAAGGGAACAGGAAGGAAGAAATAGGAAGATAAAAAGGTATTTTTGAATGAAAGCAAGAAACCCCATCTTCCAACAGAGAAGTCCAAGCACTTGCTTTTATTTAGTCAAAGATGATGCTGTTAGTGCTACAATAACCTTTTTTCTAGGCCAGTGACCCATCAGACCTTGCTCAAATCTTCCAGGACTCAAATCTGGAATAAGCATATTATTTCTGTATATTTATTTAAAAGCTTCATTTAGCAATAATAATACATTATTATTATTATTATCAAAATGATATTAAACTATTTTTTAAAAATAAGAACAAAAGGTTGTCCCAAGATATCTTTATTTCATTAAAATGGTAAGGAAAGGCTGGAAAATGTCCTTGTCTTGCTGGAGGAAGTGGAAAGGATAGCTGGAGTTTGTTGAGTTTTAAAAAGCCAGTAAAATTTCAGGCTTAGAGTACAGATATTTCTAGGAGATACTGGCTGATCTCTTCCTAATGCAAAATATATCCCATTGCATTGATTTAAATAGAATTCCAAATGTGCATACTACCTGAAATGTTTGAGGTTTTCAAAAGGTCTATTGCCAGATGGACTGAGAAGGGGAGAATATTTAAAACACAAAGATGTTATCAGAACATTCCAGAAAAAGACTTGGAGGCTGTTCAATACCTGGAAGTCAATGGGCCCTACAGCTAAAATAAATTATATCATTTTAAATTAAGGAAATTTAAACCACTCCCTTCTTTATACACTTCCCCTTGCTCTTCAGTTTACTGCTGAAGTGTATTTTATGAAAAAGTAAAAATTTTAAAACCTGTCTTAAAATAAGCCAATTAATTAAGCTGCTTAGATAAAAAATAAGGGTGGTTCTTCTTAGCTTTGTTTTTCAAAGTTATTTAATCACAAAAAGAAGCAAGAAGGTTCTCATCTGCTGGGTGGGCCTTGGAATCAGATTTGATACAGGGCTAGGACATATCATACTAGAGCCATCCCAGACTTGCAGATCAAGTCTAAAACAAGTCTAGAGTATTAGGGTCATTCCAAATAGTGACAGATCTCTAAGGTCCTTTCTCTTCCAGAGCCAAATCTCTACAGTTGCATCAAAGCCAAGAATATGTTTTGTGAATTTTAAAAGATTAAGTCATACCTACAAGGGCAATTTTGGCATTATGTACCATGAGAAATACTATATTCTCATTCCAAAAGAGTTCCAAAACTGTTTTTGAGTAATAGGAATGTTGTTGGATTAACTATATGGCTCTCCAAGGTGAGTACTTTGAAAAACATGTATATGGATATGTGTTCCAGTATGTTTGTCCAGCCTGCCCTTCCTTGGTTATGGGCCATAAAATTTACACCCAAGTTCAAGGGACTCTTGGGTCAGCATCTATTTTGAAACCACAGTTCACAAGTTCCTACCAATGCTTCTCTTTTACTAGACCAAGGCAGAAGACACATTATTTCAAAGCAAAAAGCACTTAATTAAACATCACAGCAAAGTATATAACAAGAAAGATTCCCCCATATCCCATATGCACTGGGGCACACTCTCCTAAAGAATCCCATGCCATCAATGGGAGTGGGAACATATATAGGAAATACACAGGAGAGAGGGAACTGGGAACACACACGGAGAGGGAGGAAAGAAAGGAAAAAGAAAGGGGGTAGAAAGAAAAAAATGAGCAAAAGATAAATAACAAGACACTAAGTAATAAAATCCAGAATAAACATGTATGGAAAACATTGGCACCAGAGGGTGGAGCACACCAAACCATTATGGGACCCCTTACCTGAATGACTCTAATCTCAGCCCTGCTTGCCCAGATTCAACCAGGAGCTCCCTTTACCAACAGTAATGGGACTAGGATTTCCAGCATCGTAGCTGCTGAACAAATACAGCTTCTCAAATGCCTTCAGTAAGCAGGAAGTCACCAATCAACCATAATTCTAGTAAATTGGAGGATCACCAGGCCTAACCATCTAACTGCCACTCAGCCCTAAGACCATTAGACTTTTTCATTTGCTCTGCCTTTAAGCCTTCATTTTAGGAGTAACTGATGCATAGAGTACCGAAAGAACCTAGTAATTTTTGCTCCTCCCTGGAGACCTAACCTACAAAACCTTAAGTATTGAAATGAGGTAGTAGCCCAATCAGGGTGCTACGCTTGGGATCCTGAATATATGGTTCTTCAGTGAATTTTCAGGGACCTACTAGAAAGATTTTCTATCTAGGTTTTCCTTCTTGGATGCCCTTGAGGTCCCTTTGATACATTATAAAAAAAATAAGATGGGGGTATTTTCTTATTTTAAATTTTAACTTAACAGTCAATTTTCTGGTAAGTTTCCTTTATGAATCATACCAGTTTCTTTAGGACAATTTTTTTTCAATTTAGGTCGAATACCTAAAAATTGATATAAATCCTATATCACTGTGATACAATCCTGTATCATTGTGAATATGGAAGCTGATGACAGCGGTACAGATGGTGCTTCCTTAGAATACTGGTACTTAAAAATTCACCTAGAGCACACAGTGGGAGCTCATCCATGTTCATTATTTCTTCTTATTTTGATCAGACCTAAACTGCATGCCTTACTCTTGACATAAGTCCAGACAGCTTGTCTGAGATCCTTATGGATAGCAAGTTAAGGTAGCACTGCCTAATGGCCTAGAAACTCTTGAGTAATAAATTCCAAGTGCTTAATCCCTTTATGGGAGCTCCATGCCCCTTTTCCTGCCCCACAGCAGGAGGGCTAGAAGGGCTAATCCCATGACTGTTAGTAAAGGAGTGAAGGGCCAAAGGGTTGGAGAGGAGACTCTGGGGTCTCTTCTACGAAGGGTGGGAATAAGGGGTCAACATCAAGTCAGGCAGGAAAAAAGGAAGGGGACATCGATGGGAAGGTTGTGGATGAGGAAAGAGAAGATGAGATGTAGCAAGAGGAGGAACATTGGGGTTCTCCCTGCTATCTCCCATCAGCCATTACTTCAATCTCATGAAACCCCACTGGAAGCTCTTACACTGACAAATGTTATCCAGGTATTAGGGTTTGCAGAAGTGATTTGTTTTTAAATCTTTGTTAACAAAGGAAGTTTGCTAGGTGGTGTGGAGAGAATATATTCAGAAATGAATGTAATCTAAAGCAAAAGGTACCAACAAAACAAAAATATATTTTAGAATAAAACATTTCATTTGAACTTAAAAAGTAAAGGAACAGCGAAAACAATCTCAGGACATACACTCTAGGGATAAGGTCTCATCTTGAAAGGAACAGTGCAGGAAATCTCTCCTTACAGGATTCATTTGGAGCATGAGAATATCTTTAACATAACCAGATCAAAACTTGGGAAGATCTGCTCCTAGAACATTAGGATATCTTTTTGGAACATTTGCAACTTTTCACCATCTCAGCCATCCTCAGACTATTCTAGGTAGCTGGCAAAAAATGCTGTGGTATTCCTTCTCCCCTTCCTAACCAGGTGCCACCACTCCTCCCCAAAGTCACCTTCCTTCTCCCGAGAAATCTTTAATGTCTTCCTGATGCAATCAACTTGCCATATAGATACACAGTCTAACAATACCTCAAGTCCTAGGAATTTCAACAAAACCTATATTAAGGCATGGAGCTTTATAGGAAATGTAGTGCAGAAATTAGTATTTTTGATACATATTAACCCTTATCACTTGCTTATATAGAATTATAATTGTATATGTCTATACAAGCAAATGATAAGGGTTAATATGTATCAAAAATACTAATTTCTGTTAACTATAATTAATCACTTGAAATCCTTATAATAGTTCACCTGAGGAGCACAGAGAGAGAAAGAAATCTGGAAATACACAGATGTCACTTAAGGGGGACAAAACCTTAACAAAATGAAATCACATTGGTCATCAGGGTTTTGCAACTCTACAACTCAACAGGAATGAAGGTGAGTAGGAGCTTCTTGGGAAAATTAATAAAGAGTCAGAAGTTTAATAAACAGTGTTCATGAAAACCACGTGACTAAAGGGAAATTAAATTCATTTGTACAACTTACAATATATTTTTGAATATCTTCACTATTGATAACTAGGAAGTATTAGCAGATGACAAACTATGCCTGCATAAAGAGATACAATGATTAAGGTACAGAGCTACTGATTACAAATGATAGCAAGCCTTGCAAACAATCATCATTCCTCTCTGGAGAGAATCCCATCTAGTGAAGGTAGAGACTGTATGAAATCTCTTCATAGGATTATGGAACCTCCAACTGAGAAGAGAACTCATAGGCCATCTAGTCTAACTGCTACCCAAATCACAATTCTCTGTCACATCCCCAACAGTGTATTCCATTTTTGTCAACTCTAATGGTTAGGAAGTTTTCCCTTATGCTGAGCCAAAATTTACTTCTTTGTACCTTCCACTGGTTGGTCTCTAGTTCTATTTTTTTAGAGCTATGAAATCTGATACTAGGGAAAGAATTATTTTTATTACATCTCTAAATAGAATTATTTGAATTGAACTGAAAGAATTAATATGATGTAAGAGAGTAACAGAATCCATACTACTATTCCTTTTAAGTACATAACAATCAATTGCCACATGACTTCATTCACCATTCTCTCTGATTTCCCTGTCTAAAATACTCTTCCATAATCACCACTCTCCAATATGTACTGTCTTCTTTATCAGAATGTAAGTTCCTTGAGGGCAGAGACTATATTGCTGTATTGTATCTGTAACTCCAACGCTTAGCATAATACCTGGCACACAGTAATAAATGCTCTTTCATTCATCTATTCATTCAACCCCATATGTATCCAAATACTTATACAATCTCTTTTTGTGGTAGCAAAAAAACTGGAAACAAAAATTGGCACCCATCATAAAGACAGAGCTGAAAGGAAATTAGAGACAAATCCAACCCACTCATTTTACATATGAAGAAACTAAGGCACAGAACAGTTAACTGACTTGCCTGCTATGTGCAAGGCACTATGCTAAGGGCTGGGGATACAAAAAAGAGGCAAAAGATAGTCCCTGCCCTTAAAGAGCTCATAATTTAATGGGGGAGACAAGCAAATAAGTATACATAAGCTATGTACAGGATAAATAGGAAATAACTAAAAGGGAATGGGAAAGACTTCCTGTAAAAGCTAGGACTAGAAGGAAGTCAGGGAAGCCAGTAGAGAAAATGCCTGAAGCCAAGAGATGTAGCATCTTTGTTGGTAGAATAAAAAGGAGACCAGTGTCACTGGATCAAAGAGTATGTGGTAGGGAGTAAGGTGTAAGAAGACTGGAAAGGTATGGGCTCGGAGGGGTGGGAGGGAGAAGGTTATGAATAGCTCTGAACATCATACAACTAGTCACACAACTGTATCTAAAGTAGGATTTGAAGGTCTTCTAACTCCAAAACCAGCATTCAATTGGATGAGGTCTAAAAAAAATTTATATTTGAATGTCATAATGTTATTGTGCTGTAAGAAATGACAAATATAAAGAATTCAAAGAAACATGGGAAGGTTTGTATAAACTAATACAAAATGAAGTAAGCAGAACCAGAGCAATATACACCATGACTATAATGATGCATGTGAAAACAACACAAATGGGCAACAGAATTCTAATTAATTGTGATTAATTAATGACAATATTGCTCCTTCAAAACAGATAATGAAACACACTTTTCCCTTCTGTCAGTGGAGAAGTGAGGAAATATTAATTGGAAATATTGTATATGATGTCAGGTATAGTTGCCATGTTGGTTGATTTTGCTTAGCTGTTTTTCTTTTTTACAAGGGAGGAATCATAGGGAGAATCTACTGGGAAGTAACTGAGATGTAAAACCAAAACGCATCAAAAATTTAGGTAAATTAATGATGAGTTACAAGGTTAATAATAATATTAACAGCTAGTTTTACAATATAGTACTTTAAGGTTTTACAAAGCATTTAACAAATATTTCATTTTATCCTCACAACTGTGGGAGGCAGGTGGTATTATTCCCATT
This sequence comes from Vombatus ursinus, assembly GCF_900497805.2. Classification (NCBI taxonomy): domain Eukaryota; kingdom Metazoa; phylum Chordata; class Mammalia; order Diprotodontia; family Vombatidae; genus Vombatus; species Vombatus ursinus. The sequence continues at coordinate 3,648,900 of NW_020947390.1, forward strand.
TTAAAAATGAAGAAATTAAGGCAGACAGAGATTAAGTGACTTTTACCGAGAATCACACAGCTAGTAGGATCTGAGGCAGGATTTGAACTCTGGTCTTCCCGACTCCAGGTCTAAAGATCTATACAATGTATAGCTGCCTAGGTGATATGAGAACCACCTGACCAAAGGGATGGTGGTGGAAAATAGAGTCCAATAAGCACTACTGGGAAGAAAGAAAAGGAAAACTCAGCATGGGATTATCTCGAGTAGACCTTTACAAACATAGTCATGAATTCTGTTAAGAGAGAAGCATTGTGAAAGGAGGCAAGTATGGTGGACTGGGCAGACTGCTTAACTTGGGAGTGGGAAAACCTGACCTTGACTTCTGGCTCTGCCTCTTACTAAAAGTTGTATAGCCTTGAGCAAGTCACCTAACCTGAGCCTCAGAATCTACATCTGTAAAATGGGAGCATAACAGTGAAGCTACTTAATTCACAGGATGATTTTGAAGCTCAAATTAGACGATATTTGTAAAGTGTTTTATAATCACAAAATGTTGCCTAATGTGAGCTGATATTCTACTAGATTGTGAGTTACTATAACACTTTCCAGAGGCAAGTGGGTAGAAAAATGGATAGGACACTTGGCCTGGAGTTAAGAAGATCTGACTTCAAATCTGGTCTCAGACACTTACTAGCTGTGTGATCCTGGGCTTAACCAAATAACCCTGTTTGCCTCAGTTTTCTCAACTGTAAAATGAAGATAATAGCACCTCCTCCTGGAATTACTGTAAGAATCAAATGATATGCACTTAGCAGAGTGCCTGGCGCATAGTAGGTGCTTAAATATCTATTCCCTCCCCTTTCCTCTTTAACTTCGTATCTCTTAAAATGCCTGTTAGTATATTACATATAGTAAACTTCTGTTGAATAAGTGACTGAATACACAACCCTTTTAAATATGGAAAGTAGACACAAAAGCACAGTTGTGCTATGAAATATCTATCACAGTATTAAAGATTTTCAGCAAGTCATATCAAGTTTCCACATTGAACGTGTGTGTGTGTGTGTGTGTGTGTGTGTGTGTGTGTGCTCGCGCACGTGCCTCTCTGTCTCTCTGTCTCTCTGTCTCTCTCTCTAGGAATATATACCCTCAGTTTTCCCTCCATAGCCATTAGAATGAGGAGTTGTATTTATGGTCCCAAGCTGGGACTTATCATGCAGTGCTGGAGGCCTGGCAGATTGATTTGAGCAGGAAATTGGGGTACCTTACTTTATAACATTTCATAAACTTTGTTTAAACAAGTGTAAACAAAAAACAGGATTTTGCAATAAAAACTATTTTTATGGAAGCCAAACAAAGACTCACATGACCTTGTACCCAACCCTTAGAAAAGCAGAGGAACTAACTGGTTTGTTCGCCAACCCCAGAAAGCTTTAAATTAACGTCAAAGACAGGCATCTTGCCAGAGAACAGAGACACATTCCAGCCCCTACATGTTTATATCCTCCTGGTGCCATAACTCCGCCCCCTAACACTTGATCAGAAACAAAAGGCAGACTTAACCCATTCCTATTTTCTATATCTTCTTCCTCTGCTGCTGCTCCCTACTCATAGACATGGAATAAGTTTCTGGTTTCTGCTGTACTACTCTATTTTGTGACAAGTTAGCATTAAAATAATCTCTTTGAGTTTGAGAAATTGAAATTACTGGAATTTAAGTTTTGGAAGTAGCAGGTTATATTTGCAATGATCAAGGCTGTGTCTGCCTCAGCCTATAACAAATATCAAAATGACTACACAATTCTGTGAGGAAATTATGATGGATTTTTGGCATCATCTAAATAAAACCAGAAGCAGAAAGACTGGGTTTTTTTTTCTATTTTCAACCACTTGTAGACATAACCTATATTCTGTTAACAAGGATCTCAGAAATCAGCTTTAAGTGAAATAAAATAATTGACAACTGCTGAAGTTCTTAGCTAAATTAAGATACCCAATAATGTCAATTTGGCACTTTTCAGGGGTCCAGATCTATGATTCAATGTGTGAAGGGAACTCCCCAGTGTGGAAATATCCTCCATTTTTAACAACCTGTTTGTAATTTAGCCTGGCCTCTGTTGCATTAGATGCTATTGATCACTTTCTCCTCCTGGACATTCTCTCCTCTATATATTTCTAGGACACTGCTCTCTCCTGGTTCTTCCTCCCCTCTACTTGACTTCTTAGTCTCTTTTGCTGGTTCTTCATCCATGGCATGTCCAAAAATTGTGGATGTCCTCCAAGGTTCCATTCATCAGGGAGACTCATCTTCCTAAGTTCAAATCCAGCCTTAGACACTTACTAGCTATGTAACCCTGGGCCACTCACTTTATTCTGTTTGCCTCAGTTTCTTTATCTGTAAAATGAGCTGGGGAAGGAAATGGCAAAACACTCCAGTATCTTTGCTAAGAAAACCCCAAATGGAGTCATGAAGAGTCAGACACAACTGAAACGACTGAACAACAATCTCCCTAATAATCTCAGCTCCCATGGATCTAATTATCATCCTCTAGCAAATGATTCCAAGCTCTATTTATCCAATCCCAGTCTTTCTCCTGAACTTGGGTCCATATCACCAAATGCCTTTTAGATATCTCAAACTAGATGTCCCCTAGGCACCTCAAACTCAACATGTCCAAATCAAAACTCATCTCTCCCCTCTTTTGATTATTATTGAAGACATCACTATCCTCTGAGTAAATTATTTAACTAGAAAAGGCTACAAGCCAAAACTAGTGGAGGGAGAGTTGGTGCATGATTTTTTGTTTGTATAATTCAGCCTCTGAGGCTGAGATGCAACAAAGTATGGATTGATTTCCTGCTGCTTGTGCTAATTTTGGCCTAATAGTTAACAGCAAGAAAACACAGGTTTTCCACCAGCCAACACCACATCATCCATAAGTGGAACCATCAGAGCAAATTGAAATTTTTTTTAATTCTGTGGATATGTTCGCCTACCGTGGCAGTATACTTTACAGGGATGTACACATAGATGATGAGGTTGATACATGCTCTGCCAGAGCTAGCTCAGTGTTTGGGAGGCTCCTAAGGAAAGTGTGAGAGAGAAGAGGTATCAGACTCCTACCAAACTGAAGGTCTACAGAGCCATTGTGCTGACCTCATTATTGTATACATGTGAAACCTGGACAGTATCCAAGTGCCATACCAGGAAACTGAATTGCTTCCATTTGAAATGTTTTAGGAAGATTCTGAAGATCCCCTGGCAAGATAAGGTACCAGATGCCAAGGTCCTTTCTCAAGCTAAACTGCCAAGCATTCAAACTCTACTGCAACTCTGATGGGCTGGTCATACTGTTCAACTGCTTAACATACATCTGCCTAAAAGACTATTTTACAGAGAACTGACACAAGATAAGCGCTCACATGAAGGTCAAAAGAGCAACATAAGGACACTCTGAAGGTCTCTCTTAAGAAATCTGGCATCGATTGCGTGACATGGAGACACTGGCAAAGGACCATCCAGTATAACAGGCCCACATCAAAGAAGGAGCTGTGCTGTATGAGCAAAGCAGAATTGTAGTAGCTCAAAAGAAATGTAAGATGCACAAATTTAGAAACATCTCCACTCCAAATGTTCGTATGCACTATTTGTGCCCAACCTGTGGTAGAGCATTCTGAGCTCGTTTTGGTCCCCCAAATTCTGTGGCCCAAATTACTATGAAAGGGCAGAATCTGCTTAGCTGTATCTGCTGCACCACTGTGGAAAACAATTCTAATCATAAGCAGATCTAATCACTAGCACTGACCTGTGCTAGCTGGCTCAGTCAAGGAAGGAGTAGCACAGCTGAGAAGCCCACATTAACAAGCGGAGCTACATAATGGAACCCTCCTACCTTATAACCTCATCTGAATTAACAAGCACTACAAAAAAATAAATTAAGCAAATTTTTAAAAAAAACCATTCAAGGCTATGACTACAACTCTTGACTCTTGGTAAAGAACTTACTTCTCCCAGAATTGGAAGGAAACGGGGAAGAACACCAAGAGCTGCATGAAATGAGTCAGTAGGGCCCAGCAGTCTAGCCATAGCTTAACTCTTTGGAATGAGTTCAGGCTCAATTTCCCCACAGCAGAAGGGACCAGAAAAATAAGTATCTGGAAACCATGGAGATGATAAGGAACTAGATCACTAACCTGTAGATAGGCAAACCCCTAGCGATAAATAGATCAGTCCCATAGGCAGGTACATGACCTTCAACCCAGCTGCTTTGTGGACAATACACTGCTGCTTAGTGGTCAACTGACTGGTGGTACCTCAAAGCTAGACTCAAGTCCATTCATCTAAGTATATAGCCATTGATGCCGTTTGTACTGAGTCAGCATTCAACATAGTCATAGTTATAAATGATCACAGATTTAGAGTTGGAAAGCATCTTGGCAACCATCTAATTCAAAACCCTCATTTCATACGTGGGGAAACTGAGACCCAGAGAGAGGAAGTGACAAAGTCATACAGGTAGTAAAGAACAGAACCAAGATTTGAGCCGAAGTCCTCTGGTTCACAATGTAGTCTGACTCCTCTTACAAAAAATAAACAGGTTGGCATTTTCAACAGTGAAATATGGTTCAAAAAAACCCAGACCTAACAGTGAGAATTCTAGGACTGAGTAGAAAGAAACAAAGCTTTTAAAAAATGAAATAGCCATTTCTGCAAAATTCAGAGAAGATTTAAACTGAACGCAAACAATGGCCACGTGAAGGGGAGAGAAGAGAATGGATGAGAAAGATGTTATTGAGGTAGAATTAACAAGATTTAGCAACTAATTGTATATTTGAAGTGAGAGAAGAGTGAAGAATCAGAGAATGAAAAACAGTAACTGGATGGACTGTGAGAAATTTGGAAGAGGGATGGGCTTGGAGTACGGATAGGGAGTAAATAATAAGTTCCGTTTTGGATGTGTTGAGATGCCTACAGGATCTCTATTTTAAAGTGGTCAACAGGCAGCTGGTGATGTAGAACCAAATCTCAGGAGAGAGACCCAGGTTAGATATATAGATACATAGATAGATAGATAGATAGATAGATACATACATACATACATACATACATACATACACACATAAGATTATGCAGAAGTCATCTGCGTTGAACCCATGGGAGCTGATAGATAAGGTCACTGAGGGAGAGTGTGTAACAGCAGAAGAGAAGATAAGGATGCCTCGATTCCTTGCTACACTATTCAGAATTGCTGGGAAAATGTATTATTAAATCTTAGAGATGTATTTGCAGAAAATCGAGCTGGTTACAGAATAGGAAAACAGAATGTGGCTTCAGAAAACACAGCCAAACACAGGATTTGATATATGTCACAAAGCAAGTAGCTAGAAATAAGCTTGGTTAGGGTAGAGAGTTTCACATATGCTTAATAAATATGTTCACAAAAGATCATGTAATAAACATGTGCATGACAGTACAAAAAGACAACTGGAAGATACTAAAAACAGAAGAATGGTGGAGACAGATTCATGAAAACTGACCCACTCATTTTGGTGGTACAAAAGTTAAACCATTTATTTTGCAGTTATGCAGAAACTAAAGCATTTTAGGATCCACTGGATTCTCAATAAATACTGAAAGTAAAACTGTATATTCTACCTCCAATTATTTATTTTTCATTTCATAAAGGGATCAAAAAATGAGAAAATGATGAAATATTTAATCAGTGAAAATCATATATGCTTTTCCAAATTTTCCAAATAAGTAAACAAAAATAAGTTTCAATAATTCAAAACTAATTTTAAATAGATATATCAATCTTCATTTTGATCTCATAATTTAAACTCAATCAGGGAAATACATAGATTTTAATATAACATGACAACATAAAAAAGATGATAAAATCAATGTTAATATTTTTCAATGATCCTTTAAGAGAACATGATGAAATATTTTTCTTGGAGCAGGTGTATCCAGACCTTTGATTTTACCCATATGGAGAATTCCATATTACGGCAACTTCTTCCATTGATGCAGTTTGGCAATTCATCTGTAATTTCTAATCTTAGAATTTCCTTATACTGCTAGAGGCTAAATAAATTGTCCATAGTCACACAGCTAAGTATGTGTCAGAAGCAGGACTTGACCCCAGGACTTCATGACCCCAAAGATGACCTACTATGGTACCTAAGGCTGCCTTTCAGCCTTCATGGTTCCAAAAAAAACCAAAGCTCCAAACACCAAAATATCATAGTATTTATTGAGTACCTAAATATGTACCTAGCACTGTACATTATACCATAATGCTATAAACTACAATGTCCTATAGAAATTATAAAAGAGATGTGAGATAATGTCCCTGATCTACAAGAGTTTACATTTTAGTTGAGATAAGATAAATTTACAAAAATTACCTAGGATACAGTACACAATATAGTACATAAATTTAATGAAAGTCATTCCATGGATTGTATGCTCAGAGTCACTATGCCCCAGCCCAGAGCAAAATTTCAGGGAAAATCTCTGAAACAAAACTTTGGTACTAGGTATTAGACTCACCAAAAAAAGGATTTACCCTTTTATAAAAGGTATAATGTACAAAGTAGATTTCAAGTATAGGACAGTTAATTATTTCCACTACTGCAAAAGAAGTGCTTAAAACACAAAAGATTCCTAAGCACACATTAACAAATACTTAAAACACGGAATGATAGCCCATCATATCAACTATATTCTCCTGAGGGATTAAAGAGAATTTCATTCACTTCATTCTGCATTGTCTGAACAACTCACAAAGTCCAAATCTTCTGGACAGCCAGGCATTGGTCTTTAGTCCATATAGGCTCAAAACGACACAGTCAGTGATCCTTTCTTCCTCTTAGAATCCATGTAGTTGCAGGAAGCCTTTCCCACTAGTCAGACAGCATGGACTCAGGACCCAGGAACAAGCCATCAAGGCTGGAAATATCCATCTCCTTGGATCGATCTTCAATAACCTGTGCTCAGGGAATCACAAACTAGAAAAGGTAGTCAGTGGCTTGAGATACCCCCTCATGCTCACCTAGGCAAGCTCACATTATTGCTGTTATGTTTGTGTAGCTTTGCTTGTATAGGGGAAGTTGGGGGGAGGAATTCCCACAGAAAAAGTCCCAAGCATTCTGCTCAAAAGAGACTGAAGGAAGCAGAAAATTTCTCTGTCTCAACCTACCAAGGGGGAAAGCTCCATGTATAAAGTACTTTGCAAACTTTAAAGTGCTATATAAATTCTAGCTATCCAGACTTCATCCCCAGTGAAGCTAAATTGCCCATCCTCTTTGACCTAATCAAGTCACTCTAATCAAGGGGCCCAGTGTAGTGATAACCCCATGAAGTTTCTTGGCTCTGGGAGGATAGAAACACACACTAGCCTCTTATTTAGGGACAGGTCCTTCACTTTGCTGAGATGACATAGCAACTCTTTATTGGTCCCTGTGAAGACAGAGTACATGCCCCATAGGATGACCCCTGCTACCCTCAATGCTAATATAAGATGTTGGCTCAGGTAGATTTATCAAAGATTCATGAAAGAGGTGACTGAAAAAGGGAAGGAGTAGGGCCATCCTTGGAGTAAAGAAGGGGAGGGGGAGGAGTGAGGGACAACAGGAGCAATGGAATGTAGGTAAGAATGGGCTTGGTTTGTGAGTGGGCAATTAAAAAACTTGACTTACTGGATCAGAAAGTTTGCATTAGGAAGCAGTGAAAGATAAGATGTGAAAGCTAAGTAAGAAAGGTCCAGCTGATAGATAGCTGACAGGGCAGTTAGGTGGCCAAGTATAGATCTAGGGGACTGAAGTCAGGAAGACTTTGTGAGTTCAAATCTGGCCTCAAACATTTATTAGCTGTGTGACTCTGGGCAAGCAAGTCACTTATCCCTGTTTGCCTCATCTGTAAAATGAATTGGAAAAGGAAATGGCAAACTACTCCAGTATCTTTGCAAAGAAAACCCAAAACGGGTCCAAAAAAGAGTTGGACATGACTGAACAGTTGATGGAGATCTTTAAACGTCAGGCTGGTGAATTTGTACTTGATCCATTAAAGAATAAGATCCTAAGCAAAGAAGTAATGTGAAGTTTTTAAGCAGTATTTTAGGAAGAATGGATTGGAACTAAAAGGCAATCCAGGAGTAAGACAGTAAAGGCCCAGACTATGGTGATGATAATGATAATTAGAGTAAATAAAAAAAAATCTGAAAGCCATTGTGAATTAAGGAAGAATTGAAAGGACTTAAAAACTGGATATTAGAGAAGAAGCAGGAGAGGAAGGAGAAGGAAAGGGAAAATGACTACAAGATTTTGAACCTTGGTAATAGAAAGGTGGTGCCATTAACAGAAATAAGGGGCAGGATGGGGAAGAAGGAGTGAGCTAACTTTAGTAGAAGGAGGATGGGAGAATAAAGGGTTTACTTTTAGATATGATGAGAGTCTGAAGTGAAATATGGTACTCTAGAATAGGGATTCTTAACATGGGATTCATCGATCTACAAGGGGAATGTAGATAGATTTCAAGTTGTTTATAAATTTGGATAGGGAAAAAATAATGTACCTTAATTTTCACCCTAAATGAAATTTATTATTTTTTCAATTATTTTAATATTATTCTCAGACTAGTTTCCAAATGCTTCAACAAACTAACAAAGGGATCTATGCCATGCAAGCACACAGACATTAAGAACCCCTGGTCTAGAAGGATGACTGAGAAAAGAAAATTGAATATTGGCTAGAGGAAGACATTGGTTACATTAGAGAGTAATTTCAGTGGAATGATGGAAAAATCTCAGTTGCTAGTGTCCACAGAGCACTATTGGCTGGGACATGAATTCACTAGATGTTGATCATTCTCTTTAAAGATATGACTGAGAAAAAAAAGTAATAGCAATATGATTATAAGTTGGTTTTTGTTAGTTTGAAAATTAAGAACACTCATATATGCCTTAATGAAGAAGAAGAAAGGAAGCTAGTGGAGTCAGAGTTTGAAGATGCTGGAAAGGGAGTATTTAAGGCTCTTCAGGGAGCAATAAAATATAAGATGAGAAATGCAGGGATAATGACTTGCTTCAGTCAGGAGACAGAAAGACTTCTTTTCCTTTGAAATTTCAAGGAAGAATAAATATAATTAGGGTGAAGAAAGAGATATCAAGGGAAACTCATGCTTATGGTCCAAATCTTGCATATAAGTCAAAATCAACTTCAAGTGGAGATAAGAAATTTGGGAGTTGGGAAGAATATAAGAGTGTGCTGGAGCCAGCTCCAACCAGCTGGTAAGAGCTGACTGCTAAATTTTCAGTGCAAGAAAGGATCACATACACCTCAGAAATCAACAAATAATACAAATCAGGATTTGATTTGTTGTTTTGTTGACTGTCTAGATTTAAAACAGTGAAGAAAATGTTAATGCAAACTAAACTTTGTTAAAGTATGTTGGGCATACAGTTTTGGTTTTTTCCAGAGAGCCTGTTGTTAAACATTTATAGCTGGAACAGAAGAGTCCTGGAACAAACTTCTCTAGGAAATGAGCTAGGAAGTAGATAAACAATAACTACAGGTAATAAATGGCCTGAAACCAGTTGTAGTTTGATAACACAAGCAGAAGTTCAGTGGAGAAAGAACTAAAAATTTAATTTTTTTTCTTAGTGTTTTAGTTTCACTACATTTCATCAGAGAAAGAATGAAAATAGCTCTGACAAGTACCCCAGAGTTCCTCCCATTCTCCAGCTTCTCTTCAGTTCCCTCCTCTTCTTACTTTCTCTGTGGAAGAAGTACTGCATGGGCTCTTTAGGATTGAGACCTGAAAAGGAACTTACTTAGTACAATCCCCTTAATTTTAAAAATGAGGAAACTTAGAGCTAAGCGGCAAAGTGATTTGAGGAGGTCACGCAGTAAGTGGCAAAAGTCAGATTCGAGCTCAGATCTTATTTCCAATGAAGTACTGTTTCAAGCCTGATGGAGTAATGCATGAATAAGATTAGCCCAGAACTGCTGGAGGAAGAAAAGTAAAAATAACAGGCCATGCAATAACTGCATGGGTGGGGAGTAGAGGCGGGAGGGAGCCAGCAATAAGTACATGAAGACTGAAAAGGTCAGTCATCCTGTCGATCAACACTTAGTAAGCACCTACTATGTATCAGGCACTCAGCTAAGTTCTAGTGGTATAAAAAAGAGGCAAAAGACAGGCCTCAAAATCTAATGAGACAACAAGCAAACAAATATGTGCAAACAAGCTATATACAGAATAAACAGGAAATAAGTGAGGAAAGATCCTAAAATTAAAAGGATTTAGAAGAGACTGGAGGGAGGCCGACCCCCCAACTGGCTATTGCAATAGTCCAACTATGAAGTAAGGAGGGCCTCCACCAGGGTAAGGGCAGTATCAGGGGAAAGAAGGGGCAAAGATAAAATCGACAGGCCTTGACTACAGATTGGCTGTGGGGTAAAAAGGAGCCAGTTTGTGAAAAGCCTGAAATACCCGCGGGGAGTTTTCATTTGAATTTAGGGAGCCACCAGAGTTTACTGAGCAGGGGAGGTAGGTGATCGTGGTCAGACTCAGAAAACTACTTTAGCAGCAGGCTGAAGGATGAACCCGAGACTTGACTCGGAGCCCAAATAAGCTATGGCAATAGTCGGGAGAAGAAATGAAGAAGGCCTGCACTAGAGTGGTAGCGCTGAGTGGAGGCTGGGTGGCAGATGCAAGAGATGATGCAGAGGGAGAAAAAGGCAAGATTCAGCAGCTGATTGACTCCTCCGGGTGAGGGAGAGTGAGGAGTCCAGGATGACCCTAATGCTGTGGGCCTGGGTGACCGGAGTGACTGCGGTACCTAGACAGCGATAGGGTCGTCTGGGAGTCAAGGAACTTATGAAGTTCCTACTACGTACAGGCACTTCGCTAAACGCTGGAAACACAAGTGCAAGGAGAAAGAAAAATAACCCCTGTCCTTAAGGAGCTTACATTCTAAAGAGGGAAGGCAAGCCATAAAAAGAAATTGAAAGGGAGCGGCAGGGGAAGGGGGTCAACCAAGGTACCCGTCTTGGGGCCTTTCAGAGACGTTGTGGCCCCAAGAAAGAAAGGAGAGGGCGTGGGAGTAAAGACAGTTGTGTTCTGCACGCTCAGGGGGCATCGAGTCCAGCTCCAGTTATTGGACAACTAGGCAGAAGGACCGTACCCCCGAGATGGAGTAGGGGAAGTTTTCTCACTCTGCGGTGTCGTCGACCCCCTCCCCCAACTGCATCCCCGGGCTCTGGAGCGGCGGAACCCGAGCTCGGAGGCGCCGGAAGTACTGAGGGGCGGGGCCTCCCTGCGCGACCCCGTTTCCATGACAACATCCCCTGCGACCTCAAACTGAGAGAGCGAGCAAGCATGGCGGTTCACTCTGGGGACAAGTCCAACTTCACCTTCAGGTTCCTTCCTCTGAGAACCTTCCCGTCCCTCAGCTCCTCCGACACAGTCCAGCGCCTACGGAAGTGGTGAGCAGGGGACGGACGGGGAGCGGGGGCGCGGGGCGGGGGCGCGGGGCGGGGGCGCGGGGCGGGGGCGCGGGGCGGACCCCCGACGGACGTCTCACACTCGGGTATCGCCTCTGCTCCAGGTCCATGCAAGGAAGGCTTTGCGCGCAGGCCTTCGGCTTCGACGAGAACTTCCAGGCCTATCGCAAAGATGACTTCTTTATGGTAAAGTCGGCCTCGGACCTTCGGAACTCAAGTAGCCAAAACGGCGCCTTTGGGGTCACGTGGTTTCTTCCCGGCCCATGGGGGGCGGGGGACAACCTTTAAGTGTGAGGATGAGGAAAAAACAAACAAACAAAAAACCACAACTGGCATCTTCAAATGATCTTTTCACTGTCATTGTGAACGTTGCAAGAAATGAAATTCTCCTTGGGCCCCTGATGGAGACGTGGTGTCTAAGATATCTCCAGAGTCCTGTCTAGAAAACACTCCCCCCCCCCCCCCCCCACAGAAAAAGGAGAAAACAAAGCAGAAACGACTTGGGTTCATTAACCCCCAGAGGAGAAAAGTGCAGTCCTAACAACCTGGGGACACTGAAATAGCCCTACGTTAACCGGGTTAGTCCTTCCACAGAAGCGCCCCCTCGTAGCCTTCTCTCCAACCTTTTGAAATGCAGATACACTTGGGAAAGGGCCAGACCCTTCAGATTCTTCTGCTAACAATTATTAGTTAACAGCCTACAAAGATTCAATTCAATTCAGGTTCCACAAGTGGAATCATTAAGGGAACCCTGAATGGGTGTATTAGGGTTTTTAGGTTAAAGGGAGGGTTGAGGAAGGAATCCTGATAAGGGAAGTGAGAGGACACAACAGAAATTTCAGTGCTTCACTATATGGGGGCTAGGACTAGTCCCCAAGCATGCCACTCAAAACTTAAACTGCATACCGTTTTTTTGGCATGATTGCCTTTCGTTTCCGGCCTCAGCGAGAATCAGCAGCCTTTAGTTGGCTGTAAGGGGCCTGGCTCCTTGAGAGTCTGTATAGGGACTATATTTTGTTTGTATCTGTTATCTGAGAGCATCTAGCACAATGCCTATAATGGGCATTCAAAAATTGAATGAATAAAGATTGAGAAAGAGCGTGAGGAAAGAACAGAAGAGAAATTAAAGAGAAAAGATAATAGGACAGATGATGAATGGTAGCAGAGTGCTACCAACAATTTCTGTAAGCTGTCTGACTTTAAGGAATGTGGCCTGCCAGTTCAGAGATATAAGAATTCTAATATTGCCTGTCCAAAGCTGTTCTCAATCTGGCTCTACTAAACGTGCTTTAATATTTCATCAATGTAGATTTAGAACTCTATCAATAATAAGCATGTTTATGTATATAAACTTGATTAAAAGTAGTTAGTGACAGTCTATCTACCATGTTATATCTAACAGTGTCGAGTATTATGGAGTTCCAAAGAAGTATAAGATGCATCCCGGGCTGCTGCCAACAAGATGCTTGTTGATTAGACTTTCATGACAGAAAAAATTACAAAGGATTCATTGTATTCCTCCTCTCTGACTGTAATGATATTTTAAAAATATTTTTAGATATCAATATGTACCAGAATTCTATACATTCAAATGAATGTTGTGTTTTAAAGTAGCCACCTTGGAGGCTATATAATACATTTATTCCCATGACAATGCTGTTGTTCATTTTTGGAGGAGGTGGTAGGGGTGTAGAAGTCTTCTAGAATTGCCTTTAAAGTCAATTTAAAAGCCATACAAGAAAATCAGCTTCATTACATTGTGGTCTCAATGGTTTTTTGTTGTTTTTTAGTTTAAAATGTTGTTATACACCTTATTCATGGGACGTAGCTCTAAACTACTTGTGGTTTTTTCCAAAAATGATTGTCACCATTTAGTATATTCCGAAGACTATATCACAGAGTTACTACAAAAACACGGGAATTTCAAAAATGTTTTTAACCATAGAATTTTTTACTTGGGAAAAATAGTAGAAAGCCTCTAGTCCAAATCTCATTTCATACATCAGAGGCCTAAGAGAGGCTAAGAGATTTTCCAGGGTGTATAGCTGGTAATTGGCAAAACCACAAGTAGGACCCATATCCCCTGACTTCCATTCCAGTGCTCCACTATACCACAAAATGGTATTGTTGAAGATGACTCCTTTGAAGTATATTAAAACTTATTTGGATGTTTGAGTTCTGGTATGTTTACTTTAAAACCTTCCATATTATTTTATAGTTATAATCTGCATCCACATTTCTTTCCCAGTCCCTGAATTTAATAAAACACTAGGTACAATTGAGATTTGTGAATTTTCCCTTCAAAATTCCCCACTGAAGCCCAGTAGACCATTAACTTCCGTACAGTGGTAGGCACAGTTAACCCACCAAACCCTTTATCTCACCTTATGTTGTTCAGAAAAAAATATTTTTATATTTTATTTTTTATTTGTTCCAGTGTTATTCTAAACAATGAAACAGAAAAAAAGGTTTCTTTTTTTGTTTTTAATCTTACTGAACTTCAGAATACAGTAACACATTGTTTCCTTTTCAAGTTCTGTTGAATAATGTTATCACAGTAATATTAGACTTTTCACCAGAATACAAGGAGCAGTTAGAGTAGTAGGACTGCTTCTAGTTTTGTTCCCCCCCCCAAGAAGGTCAACCCTCATGTTTATCAATTCTAACATGTTTCAAGTGATTTAAGCATCCTTTTCCAACCCTTTTGCAAATGTGGAAATTATTAAGTCATGTCCCAAAATTCATACTGTCAAGGATATGTACTTAAATAGGTGAGTAGTGCCTTCGTCCTAAACTCTTTTAATTTGAATTTATTCACCACTACTACCACCACCACTTTATATTATCAAGAACAAATACGTAAATCTCAATTTGAACCCTGATAATTTGGAATTTCTGATTATTTGATCAGTTCCCAGACCAAGTACAAGGCACTTAGGTACTTAGGTACACACTGACAAAAACAAAAGTCTCTGACTTGAAGGACCATACGTTACATTTGTGGCAAATTGTCTACAATTAAGTATGATACAAGGTAAATTAAAGGAATAAAGAGCGCTAAGTAGGGGTCAGAGAAAGCATCATACAGAAGTCAAATCTGCGCTATATGTTGAAGGAAATATGTTGAAGTCTAGCTTTGTGCTGTTTTTAAAAAAAGATTTGCTTTGCAATTAGTATTGTAAGAATTGTTTTCAGACGGTTTTTGAAAGAATTATTTTATATGCAAATATGGCATTTCCATCAAATATAATTCTTATCTGATTATTAAATCCTAAAGAACCTGTAATTGGAATATACTTTGTTAGCTTTTTTCATGGTACTGCGTATTTATGGAATTAATAAAACTTTAATTCTTTTAAAATTTATCAGACTTTTCACTCATTTACACAGACCCTCCTTTTTAGTTTAGTTTTTTTTTTTTAAGAGATTTTTAATCTGGTTCTTTCATGAAAAAGGTTTATAGTTCACATGAAAAAGTCAAGTACTATGATTATATTAGAGATTAAGCTTCTGTTATTAGTAAGAAAATGCTTAACTTTTTCTCCTATTTTATATTTTAGGCTTTTTTTAGAGACCCAAATGTTATTTCGGATTTGAAATTACTTTCAGATTCTTCTGGACAGTGGATTAATTTAGGTAAATAACTGGAATTTAGTATTAATATTTCCTCATGACTATTTTCCAATTTTTTCTAAAGAGAAAATTTTACTTGTGAATAAAGTCAACAATGTAAATATAAATATTTGCCTTGGTGAAATAACTAGCATATCAATCTGCTAGAGAGCCAGCATGGTATAATGGATAGAGTGAGGAAGACCTGGGTTCAATTCTGGTTTCTCACACATACCAGCTGTATACACATACCCCACATACCATCACATACACACCCCCTCCCGATCTTTCTAAGACTCTCAGTTACATTAGTACATTAGTAAAGGGAGTTTCCATGCTGGGAACTCCCATTTCATTTCCAATGAAATCTCATGTCCAGACAAAAGAAAAACCAATCTGCTTAAAGATCTTTCCTTCCTTTATTAAAAGTAAGTAAACTCTAGGAATCTTTAGTACTTAAGATTAAACTGTCACTTTTTTTTACCTTCAGAAAATTGAAGGTGCTAGCTATCCATGTACCTGGATAGGAAAAAGATCTAGAATTTAGAGCTGAAAAGAATCTTAAAGATCATGTTACCCTAGAGCAATATTTTTTTCTTCCTTTCCTTATTTGATTAGATTAGTAATAGCAGATTACTGAAGTGGGAGTTCCATCATCAGAAATTCAGCCTAGGTTTTCCAAATCAAAAAAACCTTCTACTGTATAGGGACTAATAAGGAGATTTATTGCACTTGGACCATAGACATCTCTCCACTTTGCCCCAGGCAATTACCTTGGGCCATCATTACCTTGAAGACTTTAAATCCTATTTCCTTCCCTGTTCCATCTCATTTTCCTCCTAGCCTGTAAGTGTGGTTGTTACCAAGGCTCTCTTTTTATCTCTCCTCTTTTATCTCTATATTCTCTTAGTGATATAATCTACTCTTTTAGGTTCATATATCACTCATATGCAAATAACCATCTCCTGAAAGTTAATTGAAATAATGGATACAGTATGGAAAACTGAATCAGGAATACCTGAATTCGAATCTGACACTTACTAGCTCTGTGACCTTGGGCATGCCTGCTGTATCTGGGAATGCTAATAGCACCTACCTTCCAGGGTAGTTATGGGGACTCTTTACAAACCATAAAGGGGCATGTAAATAAATGCTTCTTTTTGTTGTTGTTATAGCTGTTATATCCAGCCACAGAACTGTAGGATCTTTGAGTTGGAAAGTACCTCAGAAGCAACCTAGCACAATCCTTACCTGAACCAGGATCCTCACTACAACAAATATGGTCATCCAGCTTTTGCTTGAAGATATCTAGTGAAATTACTAGGTCTTTTTTGGATAGCTCTCATTCCTAGAAAGTTTTTCCTTTTGATCATTTCCTGAACAAACTAGTGGGGTGTTGGTAAATGTTTAACAACTGACTCTTCGAAAGAAAAAGTGTATTCGACATACTTTTATGTTTAACCAACATTTATTAACATGTTCTCCATCATTGTGAGATATAAATGCTCACACTGAAAATTTAACAATCAAACCAGCTCCAGCATACTGTTATCAGCAAATAGAAACTTTATGACAAACAGCACTGATTTCAGTTACAAGCAAACCTGAGTGGAATACTACCTATTAGTAAGAGTAGCTATGAACAATTTTATTATTATAACTTGGGGGGGAGGGCCTGATCTGTGATTTTATTGATGTAGAAAACTTCCAGGATGGAAATTCCCTCTACCAATTCATATCAGCAACTGTAACTTGCAGTCTTAGGGTACTGAAAGTTTAAGTAACTTGCCCATGCTCATATAATTAATATGTGTCATAAGCAGAACTTGAACCCAGGTTTTCTTTCCAAACCCAACATAAAAACCAATAATTGTTCATTATCTCCACTCTAAAAAACATTTTAAGGAGTTGAAGATGAGGGTGTGTGTCACAGTTCACAGTAATCTTAAAGTTATTAATTCTCTTCTCAATGGTTGTTCTTTTACGTGTTTGGACTTGAAAAATATTTTGTTCATCATATTTTAATATTTCAAAAGATATGTGATTTCAGTGTTATAAGTCCTCCCTCCACTGATAAAAATTACCACTCGTTTTTCTTGTAATCACCTCCTGATTTATTTAACTGCCTCCACTTTCTTCACTTCATTATTCACGAAGTTGCCCCAAAATTTTCCTGGTACACAGTTATAGCTGTATCATTATCTGCTTAAATACCTTTAGTGGCTTCCTATTCCCTAGAGTATAAACTAGAAACTACTTAAAGTGCAAGTATTTAAGCCTTCTACAATCTTGGATCCAACTTACCTTTTCATTTATTGCACATTTCCCCTTTATTTGCTTTATATTTCAGCCAGACTGGACTACTAGCTATACTTCAATCTCATCCTGCCATCTTCTGTCTCTCAGCATTCATATAAGCCATTACCACTTACCTTGGAATGGATTCTACCATCCCCATCCCTGCTTCCTTCCTGCATTTAAAATTAAAATTCTTTTCTTCCTGCAAGGCTAGTTCAAGTTCCACTTAATCTATTATACCTTCGCTGATTGCCCAGCTGAAAGTGTTCTCTTTCTTTATATTTTCTAGTGCACTCTCTGGTTCTATTATATGCCTTTATGAAACTTTACTTCCTATTGTACTTACCTGTCTCCATATCATAACCTGCCTAGAAGATTATAAATTCTTTGAGTTGAGGGACTCTGTCATCTTTGTACAGCCAGTGCTTTGCAAATAATAATGTCTCAATAAACGTTTGTTGAATTGAATTCATGGTTGCTACATATGTCTCGGTATAGTGGACAGAAGTAAAGTGTCTCCTCCTTCCCTTCTTTAACATTGGGATAAATAAAGATAATACCACATATAGAATGATAATCAGGTAATTTGTTACAGGGAGTCACAGTTAACAGTCAGGGAGGTAAATAAGATTTTCAATAAGATTATTGTTTCTCAAGGTTGAGTAAAGAGAGGCCCAGCATCCAAAACATATGAGGTTTAGTCCTCTAGTACTCCACTCTGGAAAGACCACATCGAGAGTATTGTGTTCAATTCTGGGAGTTCTCACATTTTTGGAAGGACATTGATAAGCTGGAGATTGTCCAAAAGGGTATACAAGTGGTAAAGGGCCTTGAAATCATGCCATATGAGGATTAGTTGAAGGAACTTGTAATACTTAGACTGGAGAAGAGAATACTTGGAGAGGGTAGAGTTGGGGGAGAAGAGGAAGAGTTGGTGGTCAAGTAGTTGAGCAACTGTTGCCTAAAAGAAAGGTTAGACTTTTGTTTGGTCCCAGAGGGCAGAACTAGGAGAACTGGGTGGACGTTTCATTGAAGATTTAGGTTTGATATAATCTTCCTAACAATTAGAACTATGCCAAAGTGGAATGAGCTGCCTCAGGTGGCAGAAGGTTACCCCTCCTTGGAGGGTCTTCAAACAGAAGCTCGATGTTAAGTATTTGGAGAAGAAATCCTTTTTCAGCAGTGGGTTTAACTAAAGTAGACTCTGATGTCCCCTTCCAACTCTGAGATTCTTTGATTCTGTTTGTAATAATAGAACTTTAAGTGAAAATAATTTACTAAAAGCATGAAATAAAAACAAACTTACTGATATTTCATAGTTTTATATGCAGTGTTTCAATACTTCTTTGAGTGTGTGAGCTCCAGTGCTGCAGATCTCAGCTCATCTATCCTTTTCTTATCCTGTGAAACTACTGCTTATATTCTCCCATAAATCCTCTAAGGGTACTGCTAAACATGCTTGAGGCATTTTATTGTCTTTGCACAAAGACTTAAAAAAAAAACTCAAAGAAAATACTCATTGGTCTCTCTTGCTTTGAGGTTCTATCAATACAGATTTATCAACAAATCTTGATTATGGTACCTTTTATCCACTGACCTTCCTGACACTCTCCTTCTTCCCTTAATTAGTTCAGCACCTGGCTCACAGTCTCTCTTCTCTCCAACTCCTGCCCTCATACTAAGGAAACTTCAGCACGTATATTGACACCTTAAATTCCCAGTTCCTCAACATATCTCCTGTGACCTATGCCTCTACACCACCTCAGCTATACACAGAGCTTTCATCTAACCATCACCTATGTGTTCTACTTGTAGGTTCATGAACTCTAAAATTCCTTTATCTGATTGTAATGTTATCATTCCACCTTTCCCTCTGCCTTGTAACCCCTCCACAGATCTTTTTTTTCACAAGGCCATCTTCCTTGCATTGGCTATGCTCTTCTCCCTTCCCCATTTGACCTCTTGATGAAGCAATATAATTTTATCCTATACTCTTCTCTCAAATAATTTGCCCCCTTATCCTGTTGCCAGACTTACCATGCCAAGCCCTAGCCTTGGATTACTTCCACAATCTGCCGCCTTCACTTCTATTCATGTGCTGCAGAACAAAGCTAGAGAAAATTACAAAACTGTGTCAATGGTTTCCACTACAGATTTGTTAAAGAATCCCAACTGAGCCCTCACTGTTGCAAGGTAGTCCTTTTACAATTTACAGATATAAAACTACCTTACAAGTGATTTATTTTACATCTCCATAATCAATTCACTGATATTCTCACCACAGCTGCTTTCCCATATCTTTTCATGCCTTCTCAAATCTCCCATGACTCCTCCCTTCCTCTGTACTCTTAGCTAAGAATCTTGCCTTTCACTGAAAAAAATGAGACATTTACTGAAAGCTCCCTCTTCTCCCCTTATTTCATATCTTTCAGATGCCTTCAGTTAATATCTCCACCCCTCTCTAGTTTGAAGAGGTGGTCCTCTTTGCCAAGGCATGCCCCATGCCTTGATCCCATTCCATCTTGTTGTCTTCAGCAGATTACCCCCACTTTAATTAATCTTTAATCTCTCTCTGTCCATCAGCTGCTTCCCTGCTGCCTGCAAACATGCCCATGTCTCTCACATTCTCCAAAAACCTTCATTTAATCCATTCATTCCCCCGTAGCTATCATCCCATATCTGTCCTCCCTTTCTTGATTGAACTTCTCAATAAGCCCTCCTACAATTAGTACTGCCACTTCTTTCCTCTCACTCTCTACAGGCTTACAACCTCATCATTTGGCAGAAACTGCTGTCTCCAAAAATACCCAGTGATTTCTTAATTGGCAAATCTTATTGCCTTTTCTCAGTCCTCATCCTTCTTGACCTCTCTGCAGACTTTGGCACTGCTGAGTTCTCTCTTCTCCTTGATATTCTCTTCTGTCTGGGTTTTCATGACATTGCTCTTTCCTGGTTTTCTCCTTCTACCTGACAGTCTCCTTTGCTGGATCTTCTTATAGGTCATACTTTCTAATGTGGGAGTCTCCCAAAGCTCAGTCCTGGGCCCTCTTCTGCATATATACTCTTTCACTTGGTGATCTCATCAGAGATGATTCAATTATGTTTGAAGTCAGTCATTCTTAATTAGTTAATAATAATTAAACAGTTATGATTCTCAGATCTATTTATCCAGCCTCAACCTCTGTCTTGACCTCCAGCATAATGTCTCTTACTGACTATGGACATCTCAAACCAGATGTCCTATAAACACCTTAAACTCAGCATGTTCAAAACTGAAGTCATTATTTTTCCTCCAAGCCCTACCGTCTTCCACTTTTTGCTATTACAATCAAAGCCACCACCATCCTCCTAGTCACTCAAGCTCACAGACACCTCTCTCTCTTTCTCTCTCTCATCTAATCCACTGTCCAGTCCTGTTGATTATATCTTTGAAACATTACCTTTCTCTTCCCTAACATTGCCACCACCCTGGTGAAGGGCCATTTTATCTCATGGCTGGACTGTTGAAGTAGCAATACTACTGGTATCCTCCCTTTTGTGGACCAGACCTAAATTAAAGTGACAGTAATAGTAACAATAGTTAACATTTATATGGGGCTTTAAGGTTTGCATAATGCTTTGCAAATGTCACGTTTTATCCTCACAACAAGTAGGTACTATTATTATCCCTGTCTTATCTTACAAATGAGGGAACTGAGGGAGACAAATGTTAAAGGATTTACCTAGTGTCACACAGCTAGTAATTTGTCAAGTTGGATTTGAACTCAGGTCTTCCTGACTCCAGGTCCAACACTCTACTCAGTGGCTCTGTAGCAGTGATAAAAGTATATGGTTCCATCATAGTCACCCTTTCTTCTAATTGCCATTAATATATATGCAGTAAATTTTTGGCAGTAGTACAGCAGGTACTATTTCTGGCCTCATCTCTTTTGGTTACTAGTGTGCCAAATGTGCTCTGTGTTGTACTATGGGTCTTAGCTACCTTCTAACAAAACTAGAGGATTTTACCACAGAAATAATTGAATATCATGTTTCATTCAGCTAGCAGCACTCTTTTTATAGTTACTACTTTATGTTTCCCTCTCAGGGAAATGCTGTTCCTACTACCTTCAAACCAGTCCAGCCAAGGACTTTATAGGGTTTCCAACATTTTCTGTCAGAGACTGAAATTTCATAGTTAAAAGACGAGTACACCAAGCACTGGGGTCAGGAAGATCCAAGTTCAACTTCTGCCTCTTACAAACTACTTTGTGTTTCCTAGGAAAGTCACTCAACCTTTGTCTAACTCAGTTTCCTCATTGGTAAAGTGGGAATAATATTATGCACCTACCTCCCAGAGTTTGTTGTGAAGGTCAAATGAGAAAATGTTTATAAAGTACTTTGTAAACCTTAAAGAATAAATAAATGCTTATTATCATTAACTATTTTTATTAGTTGTTTTCCCAGGGCTTAGCACAGTGCCTGACACATAATAGACTCTTAATAAATGCTAGTTGACTGACTTTGGGCAAATCACTTGACATCCTTGGGTCTTGTAGCCCTCATCATCTGTAAAATGAGGGATATTGGGGGAGATTGGAGAAGGTGACCTCAATCTGCCCCTTCCAGTTCTAAATCTGTGATCCTAAGCTACCATCATTGCCATAGCCTAATCTTCTCCCTGGGCAAAAGAGGAATCAAATAAAAGTGTCAGTAAACCAGGCAATAAGTGGAACAAGGGATGCAGGAAAACATTGTATCTCCATTGTTTGTCACTGTGAATTAAAACAACAAAACCCTACTATGTGATAGGTACAAATGGAATTTATTAGCTAAATAAATTGACAACAATTATATTGCGTTGACAACAATAAAAATAATCTTATCTTAGATATCTTTCCATAACTGAATGGAGTTCCTTAACCTGTTTCTAATAATAGGTAATAATAAGACATAGAGTTGGTAGGAACGCCCTCATTTTAAATATGAGAAAACTGAAGCTCAGTGGAAGTGAAATGACTTGCCTAATATCACACACCTAGCCCATGACTACTGGGGTTCAGATTCAGGTTTCCTGACACCACAAAGCTCCAATTCTGAAAGAACTCCCCACCCCTTCCATGACCCACTTTTCAAGGGATAAATAGGATATTCAGAATACAGGATTGAATGAGTAGGGAGGGAGTGCAGAAAATAGAAAGATCTAGGAAGACAAGGTAAAATTGTGATACAACAAAACCTCATTTACAACAACTAAGAGCTTATGATAATTTGGACAAAGTTTGACTAAAATGTATCTTTACCTAGAAAACCCTTCTACCATAGATAGTGTAAAGCAAAATTTTGCAAGGAAAAAAATTGAAATAGAATATAAACTGTTTATGTTGACTATCAACAAGTTCTTTAGAAACACATTTACATTGTTGTCAGTTGTCACGTGACACGGAGTCATGGAGTGAAATGATTTTTTGTTGTATCCAGGTGCTTAATGGGATACCCATCAAGGACAGGATATGGCCAAAGAAAAGTCCCAGGAGGAAATAACTTAGAATCTTGGAGTCATCAGGATATTGTGGCTATACTGGGGAAATGGTTTTTTGTGAAAATGGGATAAAATAACATAAGTCCACTGATCTTACTTCATTACACCCCAGAGTTAGTGGTCCATAGGCTAAGTTGAAGTAAGCATGATGAGCTTTGAGGTGTTTTACAGTTCTTTGACCCTATGTTGGGAAGTGAAAAATCACCTCCAAGGCTCAAAGAAAGAATAGAGTGAAAGAAGGAAAATGACAGGGAAAGGAGTAAGATCATCATTAGACTTTTGCAACCAAAAATCATTGGTGAAAAAGCTGAGGTCAAAGGGATAGATTTAATTTTGTTCCTTTTCTTCTACCTTTATCTCCCATTTCCTATGTCTTTCTTTCTTCCCTGTTCTCAAAAATGAATTCTGGAAAGTGTCAGGAAGTATATACAATTGCAAAATGAAATAAAAATAATAGCAGTTCTAATGGGAAGTTTAGGTAGATAGCTGTTAGGTATCTTAGACTTAATCATATAACTGACTTGATGTGACTCAATTGGACCCAATTTTTATTTCTGCCTCAAGGAACTTAAGCACCGTTATTAATATGAGTACATCGGAAAATGATTTTGGCAACCTGAAAGTAATTTACATCCTAATTATATAGGTGATTCTGATCTATGCATTAAAGTAGGACTTCTAAAGAAGAATGTGAAATCCTTAAAAGACAAAGATTCAATATGTAGAGTGATGCATACATTTTTAAACATGAGCAATGTGGGAATTTGTCTTTCTCAATTGTTCATATTACAAAAAATTTGTTTTTCTCTTTTTCTTTCTCTTTGAGGAAAAGACGGGAGAGAGAAAATAAATGATTGTTGGAAATATTTGCTGACTCTATTGCATTTCTTTTTTCATTTAATTATTTCAGTTAATAAGCATTTCTTTTTCCCTCTCCAACTCCCATCTGCCACCATTGGAAAAGAAAAAGAAAAAAAAAACTTTTGTAAAACATATGCAAATTCAAGAAAAGCAAATTGCTACATTGGCCATGTCTACAATTGTATGTCTTATTCTGAATCTTTAGCCTATAATATATCTCTTAGGAGATATAGTTAGCAAGTTTAATCTTCAGTTTGCTGAATTATGGTTCATCATTGCATTGATCAAAGTTCTTAAATTTTTCAAAGTTGTTTTTCTTTATATTGTTATTGTATAAATTATTCTGATTTTGCTCACTTCACTGTGCATCAGCTCATATAAGTTTTCCTGGTTTTATGAAGCCACTCATTTCTTTATGGCTTAATAATATTCTATTTTTACATTCATATACCGTAATTTTTTATCTGTTTTCAGTAGGAAGGAGCTCCCTTAGATTCTAGGTCTTTGCCATCACAAAAAAATTCCAATAAATATTTTTATACATATTGGGTCCTTTTTCTCTTTCTGTGATCTCTTTGGGATATAGACCTAACAGTGGCATAGCTGGGTATTTATGTGCTTATTTCCAAAGTGCTTTTAAGAATTCTTGGACCAATTCACAGCTCCACCAGTAGTTTATTAGCATGTCCATCTTCCTGAAACCCCTCCAGCATTTGTCATTTTCCTCATTTGTCATCTTTGCCAATCTGATGGATATGAGGTGAAGCCTTAGTGTTGCTTTAATTTGCATTTCTATAAATATTAGTGCCTTAGCATTTTTTTCAGATGGTAGCTTGGATTTCTTCCTTTGAAAACTTCCTATTCATATCCTTTAACCACTCATCTATTTGGGAATGACTCTTCCTCTTTTAGACTTGAATCATTTCCTTAGGTGTCTTAGATATGAGGCCTGCATAAGAGAAAGTGCAAAGTTTTTTTTCCAAGTTACCTGTTGACCTTCTAATTTTAACTGTATTGAGTTTTTTGGTGCAATGCTTTTTAATTTTTTATAATCAAAATTGTCCATTTTATCTCTTGTTGTCCTCTCTATCTCTTGTTTGATTGTGAACTCTTCCCCTATCCATGTATCTGCAAGGTAATTTCTAATGTGCTCCTCTAATTTGCTTATGATGTTACCTTTTATGCCTAGATTATGTATACATTTAGAGCTTCTCTTGGTATACTGTGTGAGGTATTAATCAATACCTACTTTTCTTCCAAACAGCTTTTCAGTATTCTCTGCAGTTTGTTTTCATCAGTCCTTACTCTAGTACTTGGGATCTTTAGATTTATTGAATACTATGCTACTGTGTTCATTTTCTTTTTTATGTTATGAATCTAATCTATTTCATTGATTTTCCTGCTCATTTTTTAACTAGTACCAGATCATTTGGATGATTATTTGGTGTAGTTTGATATCTAGAACTGCTAGGTCCCCTTCTTTCCCACTTTTATTTGTCATTTCCCTTTAAATTCTTGACCTTTTATTCCTCCAGATGAATTTCATTTTTTTTTTCCTATTCTAGCTCTATAAAATAATCCTTTGGTAGTTTGAATGACTTGTCACAGAGTAAGTAAATTATTTTAAGCATTTTTGTCATGTTTATTGTATTGGTATGACAAACAAATGAGTAATTAACATTTCTCCAATTACTTAGGTTTGTATTTCATTAAAGAATGCTTTGCAGTTGGATTCATGCATTTCCTGGGTATGACTTGGTTGATAAAGTCATATTTTACGTATTCTGTAGTTATTTCGAATGTAACTTCTCTTTCTATTCCTTCCTTCTGGGTTTTGTTGGTAGTGAATGGGAAGGCTAATGGTTTAGGGGGATTTATTTTATATCCTGCAATTTTGCTTGATTTATTGTTTCAATTAATTTTAGTTGATCTTTAGAATTCTCTAAGTAAACTGTCATCTGCAAAAAGTGGTAGTTCTGTTTCCTCTTTGCCTGTCTTTATTCCCTCCATTTCTTTTTCTTGTCTTATTGCTGCATTTCCAGTACCATGTTAAATAATAATGGTGATCTTTGTATAAAGGCCTCTAACTTTTCTTTGTTAGACATAGTGGTTTTAGACAAATAATACTTACTCTATTAAGGAACAGTCCATTTATTCCTATGCTTTCTAATTTTTTTTAACAGAAACAAGTGATGGGTTTTGTCAGAAGTCTTTTTGGTTATCTATTGATAGGTGGGATTTTTATTGTTTTTGTTATTAATATTGTCTATTATATTTACACTTTCTTCTTATTTTGAACAAACCCTGTATTCCTGATATAAATCCAACCTGGTCATGTTGTACAAATCTTTTTAATATATTGTTATAACCTATTTGCTAATATTTTATTTAAATTTTTTACATTAATGTTCATTAGGGATGTTGATCCAAAGTTTTCTTTCATGTCTTTGTCTCTCCCTCGCTTAGGTATTAAGATCATATTTGTATCATTGAAAGAGTTTAAAAGATTCTTTTCTTTTCATATTTTTACAAGCAGTTTATGTGATATAGGAATTAATTGTTCTTTGAATATTTGATAGAATTCACTTGTAAATCTGTCTGGTCCTAGAGTTTTTTCCCCCCTTTTGGGAGTTTATGACTTATTCAATTTATTTTTCTCATACTGGGTTATTTAAATAATCTATTTCTTCCTTTAATTTGGGTATTTTATATTTTTGTAAATATTTATCCATTTCATCTAAGATACCAGTTTTATTGGTATATAATTGGGCATAATAGTTCCTGATAGTTTCCTTTGCTGCACCTTCAGTTGTTGTAAACTTTACTATTTGGTTTTCTTCTTCTTAAAAATCAAATTATTTGTTTGTTTTTAAAGCTCCTGGATTTATTTAGCAGTTCAGTGTGGTTTTTTCCCTTCAATTTTGTTATTCTCTGATTTTCAGAATTCCTAATTTGGTCTTTAGAGGAATGTTATTTGTTGTTTTCCTTAAAGTTGCATCCCCAATTCATTGTTTGTACTTTCACTGTTTTGTTAATAAAGCATTTAGAGAAATAAAATTTAAAAGTAAATCCTTAACATCTTACCTACTTACCTTCTTGTTAGATTTGTTTGGGTCTGAAAAGGATGCATTGAGGTTTCCTGCTATTATATTTTTACTAACTATTTTTACCTACATTTTAATTAAATATTCCCTTAAGTGTTTAGATACTGTGCTGTTCAGTCAGTGCATGTATACACACACACACACACACACACACATATACAAAGTATTGATATTGATACATTATCTATGGTTCCTTGAATCATAATGTTAAGCATAATGTATTTGCCCTATTTGCCTCTATTTATCATGCTCCTATTTCTATAACATTGTATAAAATCACTATTCCTTCCTGCTTTTTTTAGTTCATCT
Source organism: Vombatus ursinus (assembly GCF_900497805.2). Lineage (NCBI taxonomy): Eukaryota > Metazoa > Chordata > Mammalia > Diprotodontia > Vombatidae > Vombatus > Vombatus ursinus. Next base: position 3,676,098 of record NW_020947390.1, read on the forward strand.
GAAGTATAATAAATAGTTCCGATCTAACCCCTCCCATTTTTAATCTATGTGAATATTTATGTTTCAAGTGAATTATTTATAAAGAACATATTGTTGAATTCTATTTTCTAATTCATACTCCTACTCTCTTTGATTTTATGAATGAGTTCATCCCATTCTCTAGTAGCATACTATGGAAATAATCTCTGAAAATATAGTCTTTATTGGATTCCCTTCAGACATTCTGCAATTGAGGTTTTTTTTTTCCTAAATGACATTAAACTTCCTTTCAATTAGCCTGTATTATTGAACTTTTTGCTACATTTAAAAAAAGATTACAAAAATGAAGTAAATACTAGAAATGATGAATACTTCAAGTATTTGACAAGTATAAAGATTTAAGATTTGGGGATAAAAATTCATCATTTGGTAAAAAATTGTTGGGAAAATTAGAAAGCAGCATGGCAGAAACTGGGCATAGACCAATATCTTACACCATTTACCAAGATAAGGTCAAAATAGATATGTGACTTAGATATAAATAGAGATATTACAAGAAAAGTAGAAGGACATCAGACTTATGGATAGGTGAGCTTATGGATAGTGACTTTATGAATAAACAAGAGATAGAGAGAAAAGTTAGATATAAAATGGATAATTTCAGTTACTTTAAATTAAAAAGGTTTTGTATAAATAAAACCAAAGCCACCAAGATCAGAAGGAAAGCAGAAAATTGGAGGGAAATTTTTATAGAAAGTTTCTCAGATAAAAGTCTTATATTTCAAATATATAAAGAACTTTGTCAAATCCATAAGGATATAAGTCATTCCCCAATTGATAAATAGTCAAAGGATATGAACAGGCAGTTTTCCAATGAAGAAATCAAAACAATTTATAGTCATATGAAAAAATGTAAATCATTATCGATTAGAGAAATGCAAATTAAAACAACCTTGAGATATTTTATACCTACCAAATTGACTAAAATAATTATAATATAATAAATAATAATTATCATAATAAATAAAATAATTTAAAGGGAAAGTGACAAATGTTGGAGGAGATGGGGAAAAATTGGAACACTAATTCATTGTTGGTGGAATTGTGAACTGATCCAACCAGAGAAATATGGAATTATGCCCAAAGAGTTATTAAACTCCCTTTGACCCAGCAATGCCTCTACTAGGTCTATTTCCAAAGATGACTAGGGAAAAAGGAAAAGAACCTATGTGTTCTTCAATATAAATCTTAAATGTTTTTAAATATAATTTCATTTTAGTAGATTCTTATGTTCTTGGATAGTAGATTTTATTTCACTTTCTATGGCCCTTATTAATGATATTCCGAGAATTTTACTTTTGGAGATAATTTAGGATAATAGATAAATATATCTTATTCTCTGTAAAATACAATCTTTCAGGAACAGAAGTAAAGAAAGTTGAAGCCATAAGTATTCCCTGCACACAAATTTCGATGTCATTTTTTGACCGATTATACTCTGAAGAAATTGTTCGAGAGAATGGACATATTGTGAAGTGTTTGGATAATTTTTGTGATCCTTTTCTCATTTCTGATGAGTTAAGAAAAGTAAGTACAGTGGTAACAAACTTTTAGAGTATTTTTTCAAGTAATTTTCATACCTTGGGCACTGATCAGTCTATGCTACTTATTATGTACATGCCGTATTTGTGAAGTATGTAATGTCTACACAGTAAATTAATGTCCTATACCTACTTGAGCATTCCCATTCTCCCCTTAATTTTTATATAACTACTCTGTCTTCTTCCATTTCTGTACTCTGTACCCAGTTTTTCCTTGATTAAAGTATTGTGTTTGTTCTATTAAGTAAAGCTGTTGTCCTCAGAGACGTCAAAAGACTGTTTAGAAACAATTAGCCTTGGAACAGAAGCATAATCTTACCATTTTTCTAGGTTCAACAAAATTATTTTAATAAGGATTCCTCATCACAGATCATAAATGTAGAGCTAGATAGAACCTTAGTTAAGACCATCTAGTCCAACCCAGTCTTTACATATGAGACCCAAGAAGGTAAAGTCACTTGACCAAGGTTACACAGGCAGTGACCAGAACTGGAGTTTGAATCCAGCTCCTCTGACTTCAAATCCTGTGTTTCTTTCACTGTATTATGATTCACAATTTAAATAAACCATTAGGTTAAGAAGGAAAATGTCAACTTCTACAATCTAATACTTTTCTGACCATTTAATGATATAATTTACCTATATGCACATACATATGCCTGTACATATGCTATTCAATCAACAAACAGTTATAAGCGAATACTGTTTGCCAAGATTTTTTTGAAAAATTGGCAGGGCCCATTTGTAAATGGACAATTTGTCCAAATAGGGAGGATAGCTTGATCCAAGGCTTAAAAACAATAAAACTTATTAACAATTTTATTGTTTATAATAATACCTTATGTTTGAGTAGTGCTTTATGGTTCAAAAAGCATGTTCATGTAGATAAACAGATGTGTGTGTGTGTGTGTATGTGTGTATTTATGATATAACAGTTGATTTTTCACAAAAACTCTAGACTTAGATGGCTGCATCATGATGTTCTTACTTTACAGAAGGGGAAGATTAGGCCAAAATTATATAATCCATAAGTGAAAGGGCCAAGACTTGAACCAGCATTTTGAAATAACAAGTTAATGAAAACCAATATATTTAGTAATGTTTGAAATAAAAATAACAAAAGAAACACCCTCATTCAGTTAAAATTGATTCTGTTCTATTATTTATAAGTTTACTGTTAAAGTATTTTTAAAACATCAAACTCTGAATCAAGATTTTCTGTTTTAGGGCAGGTCCTAACTACAAATAAATCAGTTTCTGATATTTAACTTAGCTATTTAAGAAGCATCTGTACTAGATCTACAATCAGAGGACCTACTCTCAAATTCTGACTCAGTTACTTACTATATGTGATCATATACAAGTCACCTAACCTCTCTAGGCCTCAGTTTCTTCCATCAGTAAAACACGGTGTTAGAACAGATGATCTCTCAAGGCCTATACTCTCATTTATCCCAACTTAACTAGTTAGTTATACCACCATACATTTGGAAAACATTTTTAAAAGTGCTCTCACTTCAATTCTCTCTGTATATACATATATATTACATCTATACATGCACACACACAGATATATGTATTATATACACATATATACTTGTGCACGTATACATACTGACATATAATGTATGTGGTTTCCTGTTTCTTCTATCTTTGTAATGTAGGGACAGTGATGAGGACTAAACCTATGGTATCACTTGGTTTAGAGAACTCCCAGATAAAGAAACTCCCTCTACCAATAGAAGTCAAGACCTCTTCTACAATACATATTCTTAGAAATTTTACTAGTCTGCTAAGAATGAAGTTATTTGCCCCAGATCATACAGCCACTATGTGTCAGAGGCAGGAGTTTAATTCAGGTCTTTCTAACTTTAAGGTCAACACTCTTATCCACTATATCCACTGCCTCTCTCTCACATATATATGAAAAACATATACACAATAATTTGTGTACATATAATATATGTGGAGAAAAGAATAAAATATGAAAATACATTTTAATATTGAGAAACAATAGCAGAATTTTATTGTATTTAACTTAAGTCAAAGGTGTTTTTAAATTATGTTTTGTACAGACACAAACACACATGCATAACACAACCAAGTTGATAAGTCCACAAGTGATCAGCACATACATTTTACATGTAAACATGATGTGGTGGAATAGGAAGGGACCTCAGAGGTCATCTAAGTCTAACTTTTTCCTTTTATAGATGAAGAGACTAAGGCCCAGACATGTTAGAAGAGGGATGAGCTGATAGGAACAAAGTGAAATAAAAACCAGAGCAGCTGAGTGGTACAGTGAATAGAGCTCTGGGCTTAGAATCAGGAAGATGTGAGTTCAGATTTGACCTCAGATACTTACTAACTGTGTGATCCTGGGCAGGTCACTTAAGCCTGTTTGCCTCAGTTTCCTCATCTGTAAAATAAGATGGAGAAGGAAATGGCAAACCACTCCAGTATCTTTGCCAAGAAAACCCCAAATGAGGTCACGAAGAGTCAGACACGACTGAAAAGACTGAACAACAACAAAGCTAAACACCAAGAATAAATGAAAAGCATTTTTAAATGATAAGGCCACTGCCCCAGGGTAAGAGCAAAGAGAAATTATGTGTGGCAGGTGCTAGAGAAGTCCTTCAATGAAATGTCTAATGATAAGGTAGAAGCAAAACAGCTAAGATACTCATCTAGATTACTCTGGCTTTTGGTCTTCATGCAGGAATTTCAAAAAATTCACTAATAAACCTGTACTACCTGTAAAAAAATCTTTACTAAAAAAAAAAAAGATTTGAACACAAACCCATTTTCAAAAACATCAGATATTCTTAAGCTAATGAACTTGAGATTAAACCATATTTTTTCATCTTATATAAGGTTTTACTAATGGATGACTCCGAAAAATATGAGCTATTCAGCCCATTGGATCGTCAAGAATTCCTTTTTTGTATTTTTAAACATCTTTGCCTCGGTGGACTTCTTTGTCAATATGAAGATATACTTGACCCATATCTGGAAACCACAAAGACTATCTATAAGGATCTTGTGAGGTAATATTTCTAGACCATAATATATTAATGTCTGATCAATTGACTGAATATAGGCAAAATTCTTTGTTTGACCACTCTGTATGCTGTCCATTTATGGTCACTAGCATTCCTGTGGCCCACTCTCATCCCTTCTAGCCCACTACTACAAGCCACATAAGACTGAGGTACTATTGGCCTTGCCTCAATCCTCTATGCACTTGTCAGCTGTCTTTCTCTTCTTCCTAACCAGCATTTACTCCATATCCAATGCTCCAATTGTATCCAAATCTAAAGTAATTACCTACTCCCCCCACTATACATAGACTAAAATTCTTTTGGGGAATCTTTGAATTTTCTTGATAGAAAAATTACATTTTTTATACTTAGCAGGAATATTATACATGTAGTTTTTTATAATTAATTTCATAAGTGTTACATTTTCTCTTCAGCTTGGTCTGTAGGATTCAGTGGAATGTATAAACTCTATGTCTGCAAATCCTCTCTTTGTAGGACATTTGCAGTTGCATTTTTTTATCTTATTTCCTTGGTCTCTTCTATATAAGGTCCCCCCTTTCCCCCACATCCCCACGTCTTGCAAACTTCTTTACGTCTTGTAAAATTCTTTAGTATCAAGAACAGAAAAATTAGCTTCTCAACTGGCTCATAATAACAGCTCTGCTACTACTTACCCCTCTCATGTCCCACTTCCTTCGAGGTTTGTTTCGTGTTTTCCCTACCGAAGATATATATGTATTCCTTAGAAACTCAAATTAACTTTCCGTGGTTTAGTTAAGTTTTAGATTCTCCAAAGATGTTCTATTAACAGCTAAGGAGAACAGTAGTACTAGACCGGGAGACAAGAAAAGCTGAGTTTAAGTCTGACCTCAGACACCTTACTAGTTTTGTGACTCGGCAAGTTACTTAACCTCTGTTTGCCTTGGGTTCCTCAACCTAAAAGAGAATAATAATAGACCTACCTCCCAGGGTTGTTTTCCTTGAGGATCAAATGAGATAATACTTGTAATACTTAGCACAGTGCCTAGCATTTAGTAGGTGCTTAATAAGTGCTTGTTTCCTTCCTTAGTTTTTTGAAGTTCACTTTACATTCAGTAAAATTAATAATTTGTAAATCACTGACAGTTTTCACAAAGAAAAGCATTATTCTTTATTTTCATACTAAAGTTTATCCTAGTGTGTTATTTTTTTTCCCTCTTAAATTGTGTTAGAACAAAGGGTGAAGTAAAAACCAAACTAGAAAAAAGGATCTGGGGATAAAGAAAGAATTGCTCATGATTGTAGCAGTTCCAACCCCATTTGTTTAAACTATATTTGGTATTGATACTTTTATAAATCTGTGACTTGATTGGTGCAGGTTTGCTGTTCAACTGTAGCTAGGTGGCACAGTAGGTAGAGCGGTAGGCCTAGAGTCAGGAAGATCTGAGATCAAATTTGATCTCACCTACCTGCTGTGTGACTGTAGGCAAGTTACTTAAATTGCCTCAATTTCCTCAACTGACACTGAGGTATAAGCTTTAAGAAGTCTGGAAAAGTGGGGGAGGGGGGAGGCTAGACTATGAAAGGTGTTGAATGTCAAACAGAGAATTTTATATTTTTTTCTTGGAAGTCATAGGGAACCACTAGAGTTTGTTGAGTAAGGGAGGTGTCACGGTCAGACCTTCACTTTCGGACACTTCACCTTGACAGATGAGGTGAGCATGGACTAGAGTGGAATCATGATGGTCCCTGACTTAGAGCCACATAGAATTATTGGGAAAATGTTTAAAAAGGGACTTTTGCAGCAATGAAGAGCTTGAGGTTATTAAAAGCACTGGGTGATTTTCCAAATGTGATCCAAGCTTATCTTCCTGGAATTAATTTTTTGACATAGTAACTCACAGAGCAGACAAAAATACGAAATGTGTAGGGGCAGCTAGGTGGTGCAGTGGATAGAGCACTGGCCCTGGAGTCAGGAGGACTTGAGTTCAAATCTGACCTCAGACACTTGACACTTACTAGCTGTGTGACCCTGGGCAAGTCACTTAACCCTATTGCCTAGCAAAAACAAACAAAACAAAAACAAGAAAAAGAAACACAAAATGTGTATCAGTCCTATACCGTTTTACCCATCTAGTGACAATGGTAGAATAGGTTTGTTTCCCTTTAAACCATACGATTTCACAGACATACTTATGCACGTTGATGTACCTGCATATATTCATCCCATGCTGATAGATTTCTTTTATAATCCTCCCCTTATGAGAGATCAAGTGCATTTTGATGTTGTTAAAAAAATTGTAGTGGAAGTCAGGAGGCCTACATTCTAATCACAGCTCTGCCACTAGCTAGCAGTGTAACCTTGAGTGTGCAGTTTCACTTCTCTGGATTTCAGTTTCTTTATCTGTAAATTGGACTAAATTATTTCTGATGTCCCTTCTAGTACTTATAATCTAACATTCTACTCTGTTGCTTCCATTATATTTTTGAACCAATGATGGACTCCACCATATCTGAGAACTGTTCAGAAGCTGTAGATTGACCACTTGATATGAAATCCTGTTATGATTCCAGTTTGGGGAAAGGGAGGAACAGATTATAGACTTTCTATGCAGCTAGGTGGTTCAGTATAGAGAGCCAGGCCTGCAATCAAGAAGACTCATTTTCCTTAATTCAAATACAGCCTCATACATTTAGTAGCTATGTGACCCTGGGCACATCACTTACTCCTGTTTGCCTCAGTTTGCTTATCTGTAAAAAAAGCTGAAGAAGGAAATGGCAAACCACTCCAATATCTTTGCCAAGAAAACCCCATATGGAATCACAGAAAATCAGATATGACTAAAAAATGATTTTGAAAAAAAAGCAAACATGCTTTGGCAAATGATACACAGCATATGTCATCATATAAAAGAAGGGCATCTCATTTAGAGCATTTACTTTATAAATACATTGATTATTCATGTTATTTCTATGACCAGGATGAATGAAAGTATAATATTGTATCTAAATTTGTATTGTATCTAAATTACCATTGACTAAAACTATGTAAATAAAAGATAAAAGCATACATAGATATATGTCTAAAATATATGTTTTTCTTTGATTCTAGTGTTATAAAGGAACCTCAGACCAAAAATATATGTGTTACTTCTGTTGTCTTTAAGGTTACAGCATACGTAAGTCTTATTCTACTACTCTTTATATACATTCATTACTAAGTGGATTGAGGGAAAATTGGATAGATGAGTATTTAGGTACTTATTACTAATGGAATTGTAGTACTACTAAGTGCTGGAAGAATGTTCATTCATGTATCTATTCATTGAACAAATAAAATCTTTATGAAATTTGCCTTTATTTCTACAAAATACCAAGTATGTGAGAAATACAGATATGAATAAGGCATGGCCTAGACTGCTTCATGCACTCAATCATTTATGTTGAAGCCTGGTAAGAAATAGTTCCTTACTCTGAGGAGATTACCATTTACTATGGGGAGTGAGGCAAGTACACAGGTAATTATAATACAAGACAGAATTTGTACCTCCCATATGAAGGTGAGAAGGCTGAATGACCCAAATCTTATTTTACTTCTTTTTTCTTTTTAACAATTAAAGTCATCCAAAATTGGAATGTGCTGCCAGGGAAGTGAAGTAATTTCCCACTTATTGGATGTCTCGATGCAAAACCTAGATAAACCCTTGGGGGGGGGGGGGTGCAGTTATTGTAGAAGGTATTCTTGGTCAGGTATGGATTGGACCAGATGACATCTAAGGTCTCTTCCAATTCTGAGATTCTGTTCTCAGGGTTCATCATGTGAGTGAACCAGGAATCCTTAGCAAGACAGGTTTTAGTAAAACAGAAGGCATAGAAGGAACATTTGAGAAAAAAAAAACATTTGAAGATGGAGGGGAGTTGATTTAGAATAAAGGATATAGGTTGGTCATAAGGCACAACGGAATGGATAAGGAAAGGAGTGAGCATGAGTAGAATAAGTTTTAATCAGTTTCAAGGAACAGAAGGAAATAGGGGTATTCAGCTTTGTGTCATTTTGGCAATAGGGGAGACACATTTGCTCAGTGATCAGAAAATAGATAACAGAGAAGCATGAGGAATTAATTGATCCCTAAATTCTAATTGTAATGTTAGTGTTTTTGAGTGTGTCTCTGTGCAGTCCTCCCACCTCATGTGTTCTTTAGTCAGTGCTGATGATGGCTATAGGTCTTCTGCATTGGGGAGGAATTCTGGGCACCTCCTTAGCCAACCTTCTGATACCATAGGGTTTAGAACTGGACCAGACCATAAAGATCATTTAGTTCATCCTCCTCATTTTACAGAGGAAGAGTCGAGCCCAGAGAGATTGTGACTTGGCAAGGGCTACACAGGTAGTAAATAGCAGAGCTGAGATTCAAATCCACTTCCTCTGACTCTACATCCAGCGCTCTTTATGCTACAGTGCACTGCCACTAACATTCCAGTTCAATTTGGCTGAAGTGTAAGGTGTGTTAAGGGAGTATTAATAATAACGGCTAACATTTATATAAAGCTTTAAGGTTTACAAAATGCTATACATTACATATATTATCTCATTTGATCCTCACAGCCCTATGAGATAGGTTCTACCATTGTCCCCATTTTTAACAAATGAGGAAACTAAGTTCAAAAGCAGGAAGAGATAAACCTAGAAAGGGGGTTACACAATGTCAGAGTTAAGAGAAAAGCCAGAGGCCATCTAATTCAATACATATCTAAATAAGAATCTCTGCTACAACATACCTTGAGTATATTCAAGTCTCTATTTAAAGACCTGTAATGAGAGTGAGCCCACTACTCCCAAAGGCAACCCCATTCCTCCTTGGAGTATCTATAATTATTGGGAAGTTTTTTATCACATTGAACCAAAATCTGCCTCCTCCCTGTAACTATCACTTACTGTTCCTAGTTCTGCTCTTTTAGGGTCCAGCAGAATAAGTCTGATCCCTCTTCTACAGCCTTTCAGATCCAAGAAGGTCAGCTCCAAAGGATGGAAGACCTTAAATACCATGTGAAGGAGTTTTTTTAGACTGTATTTGATTGTGCATTTGCACAAGAAAGTAAAATGATCAAAGTTTTACTTTGGAAAGATTAATCTGAAAGTTGTATGTAGGATGGACTGGAGAAGGAAGAAGATGAAACCAGTTAGGAAGCTGTTGTCATAGTCTAGATAAAATAATGAGGATGGTTTTAGTGAGAATAGAAAGGAGAGGGAGATGACAAGAGATGTTACAGAGTCAATTCAATAGGTCTTAGCAGAGATTACATTTAGGGAGAAATGGTCCTTTTAAAAACTATATTGCAGAGGGAAAAAGTTCTATCAAAGAAGCTCAAGGACAATGAAGGGATAATCAATAATAAAGGGTGATGGAATGAGGGCCAAACTGCTTAACTCATATTTTGCTTCTCTTTTTGATGTCAAGGAGAATGATTTTCAGGCTGTAAAGGAGAGAACAAAAATACTAATGGGCAGTGATTTCCATGATAAATAGGGAAATAGAAGAGACCACAAAACTGCCCTCAGTGAGCCAGCAGGCCCAGATGAACTACATCCCTGCATGCTGAAAGAATTGAATTGGATTACTGAGCTTCTTTCTGTCAGTGATCTTTGAAAAAGTGTGAAGAATCAAAGAGGTTCTATGGGATACAAAAAGAACAAAATTTCTGGGTTTTTTTATGTGGATGAGAATAGAGTCTGCAAACTGTAGGCTAGCAGACTTCAATTCCTGACGATATTCTAGCAGATTTTAGTTATTAGGTAGTACAGATAGGTGGATTGAAAACTGGTTGAGTGATCAGACCCAAATAATAATCATTAATGGTTGTGTCATTCTGAAAGGAGGTCTCCCATGGACTGTCCCACAGATTCATGCATGGCCCTTTGCTGTCCTCTGTTTTTAATCAGTGATTTGGATAGAAGTGTGGCTGGCAAGCTTTGTCAAATTTGCAGATGATACAAGCTGGAAAGCATAGATAGCACCATAGATATTAGAATCTAGGTTAAAAAAATATGCCAGTAGGTTAGAATGTTGGGATAAATCTAATGAGATAAAAATGAATAAACAAAAATGAATAAGGATAAAAAGAGTAACTTGGGTTAAAAAAAAATACCAGTTTTACAAGTATAAGTACAAGGAGATATAGAGGTCTGGAAAAAAAAAGATCAGGGAGTTATACTGGACTACAAACTCAATATGTGTCAACAGTATAGTAGCCAAGAAAGATAATTTGATCTTAGGCTTCATTAATACGTAACTTCCAGGGAGGAGGCCATAGAACACTTCTGGAGTATTATATTCAGTTTGAGGATGTCATATTTTATTAAGGACTTTGTAAAGTTAAGGAGTATCTAGGGGGAAGGCAACCAGAATAATAAAGAGGCTTGAGCAAATCCATGAGGATCAGTTGAAGGAATTAGAAATTTTAGAGAAGAGTTAGGAGTGTTATGATAGTCTTCTTCAAGTATTTGAAGGGTTGTCCTGTGAAACAAAAACTGTACTTGTTTCAATTTGTCCCAAATGACAGAACTAGGAATGACGGGTGGTAGTTTCAGACAAATTATGATTTGCTACTAAAAAGAAAAAATCTCCCCATTAGAGCTCTCCAAAAGTGACTGTCTTGGACAGCTATGGGTTCCCCCTCCCTAGAGATCTATAAGTAAAGGTTATGTGACTGCTTGTTGGATTTATTGTAAAGATGACTCCTGTTCAGATATGAATTAGATTAGATGGACCCTGAAATCATAATGAGCTTACTGTGATTCAATGAAACTAAGCTAACAATAATAATAATAATAATAATAATAATAAGCTAATAATATAATAAATTATAAGTGTAATAAGACTAAAGCTACAGATGGATTGTGTTCCTATTTGGGGTCATCTACTTTACAAACTTTCTTTTTTCTTTCCCCTTTTCCTCCTATCATTCCTGCTACCTGTTCCCAACAATATTCCTTACTTACCTCAAAGATTAGTCTATGACCAAGTTGTAGCCAATCGCATAGTTTTTGCACCTAATCATAATTTTAAAAACATGAAGGAAATGAAAGGAAATATTACCATAATTTTAAAATTTCTAAAATGCTAGAAGGCTTAAAATCCTGATACTTTTAAGCATTGACTCTAATAACTTAAATTATTGCTATGAGAAAAGCATTGTTTGTTATCAAAGTGAGGTGAATCAAATCCCACTGCTTCCATTCTGACCTAAAAGGAATAAAAAATTTTAAAAATTATAATCTTGGGAGTTTACCATTTTCCAAGAGAATATTTTTAAATTATGGTATCTAATTTAGAATATAAATTCATTGAAAACAAGAATTTTATTTTTCAGGTACAAAACCTAGCACAATATGTTATTAATGTTAAATGATATCTCTTTAATTATTTGCCAAAGTTCTTTATTGAGTAGTTCCATGGAGCTTTAATAAAAATATTAAATTCAAGTATTTTAATAAAACTCAAATCCAGTGTTGTATATAGTAATTTGGGGTTTGTTTGTGGTTTTTTTTTTAGGATGAAAATGGTATGTGCTACCCTTCAACAAAAAGTCATGAACAATCATTTGCTTACATGCTTGTGGATCCTTTAAAACGTCATGTTAATGTTTTGTACCATTGTTTTGGTGTAGGTGAACTATCTTTCTAATTGATATCCCAAGTATATGTGTGCGTGTGTGTGTGTGTGTGTGTGTGTGTATGCATGCATATATATATGGCTATTCTGTTTTTATTTTTCATTTTAAAATAATGTTTATGAGCACTTTGGTAGAAGAACTCAACTTCTGACCAAAATTTAGTTTTTAATTCACATGAAATGTGTGTACTTTTAAAAAAAAAAAAAAGGAAAATAAAATTCCATTCTTCAATGTTGGATTATTATTCTTCTGGATTACTAATAGAGGACTAGACTTCCATCCTTCATTTCCCATATAATACTATTAATGAGTTCTAGAATTCTTCCTGAGACTTACTTAGAATAAAAATCTAGTCCATAATTATATACACAATATAAATCTTGTTAAATCTTTATTTACTCCATATATTTTATGTTAAAGGTATTTTATGAAAGTAATAAAATTAAATATATTCACAGCAAACTCTTTGAATATATGATTTTATTTTTATGTGTGGACTTAAATTTAGTTATATTTATTCATAACAAACAACTCATAGTTATACAGCAAGTTTACTTTCCTTACAATAGAAGTGTCAAAATGAAGTATGCAAGTATCCCCACTATTACCCCCATTTTACCAATAAGGAAAAAGCAACTCAGAAAGGCAATGACTTGCCCTGATTGATACATCTGTCACCATAATGACAGATGCAAAATTTGGACATAGTTTTCTCTTAACTCCAAGTCCAGCATTCTTTCCTCTAAATCACACAATTTACAATTTTTGGATTTAAGTAATATATGATCATTATTAATACCTCTGATTTTCTGAGAATCTTACATTTTCTTCATTATTCATTGAATTAAAACCAAAAGAAATGTACTTTGTGGTAAATCAAAAGAATGTCCTATAATTTTGAGGAATTCAAAGCTGCCTTGTTGCTCAGCCTAGATCCAATTCTGCATTGTCTTAGCTACCTTGCTGTTTTTATTAAAGATTTGAAAAAAAAAAATAGAATATCTTATACAATTCCCAATACCTGTGAGAAAGGAATGGCCTCCTAAGTAGATGAACTAGGTGAATTTGAGACACCTCAGGTCCCAGGATGAATGGGTAGAGGACATGTGTGGGAAGTCACATATAATGTCCTGCATTTTCCAATGTTTTGGTTAGTTTTGCTAAACTTCCCCCCCCCCCCATTTATTTTTGTTATAAGGGATTGCTTGGCATGGTGGGGGAGAGCAGCACATTAGAAAATGTGAATGATAGTAAATAAAAATATCAATAATATCTACTAAAATTAGTTTATCACAGGCGAGCAGGTAAGGATAGTTGAAAAGCAAACTGACTCCATGGTCTCCTCTAATCTGGCTCAGAGTCTGACTTTTTAGATTATTTTTCCACCTTCACTCCAAGCAGATACTTTACCTGCCCCATCCCACCCTGCCTTTCTGCTCCCTTTTATTCTGTCTTCCCCCATTAGATTATAAATTCCTTGAGGGACAGGGAGTATCTTTCGTTTTCCTTTAATTTGTATTCTAAGTGCTTAGCACAATGTCTGGCATATAGTAAATCTATAATAAATGCCTTAGCTAATCTCTAATCCAGTCTCGAAAAGCCCCACACAACAGCCCTTGTCTCATATTACTTTTCCCCAAGAGACCTGAATTCTACCTGGTCTTTGGCTAACAAATGTGCTCCTTGCCTATCTTCCCAACTATGAAACATTTTCAGTCTTTGGAATTTACATGGGGTTTACTTAACATCTATGAAAATAGTCATCATAACCTATATATTATAGTCACTGGTAGTAGTTATCCCAACCATCTAGTATAATGCATATGTAAGTGCCTAATATATCACATTAATATATAATTGTATGCAGTGAACATTGCAGGAAGCAAACATACTACATAGCACAAAATATATACATATATATACATGTATATATATGTAACAATGGCATATATTTTGGTCTAGGAAAACAAATTTCATGCAATACAAAAAACGTATCACATAACAAGTTGAATGCTATGACCAAATACTGAAACATACAACTTGTACATAGATCAATAATGCAGTATAACATGGTGATACAGTAGATAGCACACTGGGCCTGGAGTCAGGAAGATCTGAGTTCAGACCTGGCCTCAGACACTAGCTATGTGACCCTTTGCAAGTCACTTAATCTTTTTTTTACTTCAGTTTCCTCATCTGTAAAATTGGGATAATAGCACCTACATCCCAGGGTTGTTGTGAGGATCACATGAAATAATAATTGTAAAGCTCTTAGCATGGTGCCTGGCACAGAATAAAGATATGTAAATGTTAGCTATCATTATTATTACTAACATATATAGCAATGACACATAACAGCAATAATAGTATATTGCATAGCAAACATATAGGTCATAGACATAATAATGTAAAAAGTGGTTATATACAAAGGACACATTAAATGCCCTCAAACTCTAGGGACCTGCTGACTATCTGGCTAGCTGACTATAACTCCCTCACCCTTTTCTCTTGAAGTCAACAAGCATTTATTATGTACCTACTGTGTTCCAGACACTATGCTAAGCACTGGGGATACAAAGAAAGGCAAAAAAAAAAAAAACTCAGACCCTGTTATCAACCTACAAACAACTTTGTAACAAACGAAATTATATACTGGATCAATCAATCAATCAGTCAATAAACAAGCACCTACTCTATGCCAGGCAATATGCTAGAGCTAGATAAATTGAGAATAGTCTCAGACAGAAGGCACTAAGAATAAGGAAGACTTCTAAGATTTCTTGTAAAAGGTGAAACTTTAGCTAAGAATTGAAGTCAGGAGATGGAGATGAGGGAAAAAGTTCCAGACGTGGGAGGCAGCTAAGGAAAATTCTCAGAGTCAGGAGATGGGGTGTTGTGTGAAAGGAACTACAAGGAGGCTATCTCTGGATATCCAGTATCTCTGGATCATAGAGTACATGGAAATGGAGTAAGGTGGAAGAATACAGGAAAGGTAGGAAGGGGCCAGATTATAAAGGATTTCAAAAGCCAAACAAAGGATTTTATAATAGGGAACCATTGGAGTTTATTGAATTGGGGGTCAGAGGTGATAACGGTCAGAACTGTGACTTAGCAAAATCAATTTGATAACTGAGTGAAGGATAAAATGGAGTGGGGAGAGATGAGGCAGGCTGACCAACCAGCAGACTATTGTAATAGTCTAGGTAGATAGATAACAGCCTGTACCAGAGTGATGGCAATTGTAATAGTCTAGGTAGATAGATAACAGCCTGTACCAGAGTGATGGAAATTGTAATAGTCTAGGTAGATAGATAACAGCCTGTACCAGAGTGATGGCAATGTCATAGGAGAGATGGGGTATATTCAAAAGATATTTCAAAGGTAGAATAAAACTTGACAACTGATTGGATAGGGACAGGCACAGTGAGAAAGAGTAGAGAGTTGAGGATTGCACCTAGGTTGTGAGCCTGAGACTGGGTGTATAGTGGTACCCTGAACAATAATAGGAAGGGGGGAGGTTTGGTTGGAAAAATATTGAGTTCGATTTTAGACGTGTTAAGTTTAAGATGTCTCTAGGATATCCAGTTTGAGGTGTCAAATAGGCAGTTGGAGATATGAGTCTGGGGCTCGGGAGAGATGTTAGGGCTGGATAAATTGACCTGAGAATTATCAGCATGAAGATGGTAATTGAATCCATGGGAGCTGATGAGATCACCAAGTGAAATACATGGAGGGAGAAGAAAAGAGAGCCCAAGACAGAGCCCTGGAAGTCACCCATGTTTAGTGGTTGTGACCTAGATGAAGATCCAGCGGAGGACACTGGTCAGACAGGTAGGAGAAGAGTCAAGTGAGAGCAGTGTCACGTAAACCTAAAGTGAAGAGAAAACCAAATTTCTAAGGCCGCAGAGAGTTGAAGAAGAATGAAGTTTGAGAAAAATCCATTAGATGTGACAAGAAATTACTTCTAACTTTGAAGAGAGCTGTTTCAGTTGAATGATGAGGTTAGAAGCCAAAGTTCAGAGAGTTAAGAAGAGAGTGAGAGGACAGGAAATGGATGTGTCTATTGTAGAAGGCCTCCTCAAGTTTATCCACAAAAAGGAGAAGAGATATAGGACTAGTAGGGATGAATGGATCAAGTGAGAGTTTTTTAAAGATGGGAGATATGTGAGCATATTTGTAGACTTGGTCACTGACCAAATGGGCCTGGCATCTTTACAAGAAGGGTATGATATGGTGGAAAGAATTTTGGCACTGGAGTCACGGAACTTGGGTTTATATTCTAGCTCTGACAATCATTATTTGTGTGAGCTTGGATAAATCATAAGCTCCCTTCAGTTTCCTCATCTGTGATATGAGGGGCCTAGATTAGATGGTCTCTAATGTCCCTTTCATCTCTAGGTCAATGATCCTGTGACCTCTAGCTTGTGCACAATTTTAGCATCTTGCCCTCCATAGCTAGAGTATTAGGTTGGAAAGGGGCTGCCTCTGGGTTCAGTTTTCTACCTGTTTGAACAGAGGTCCCCCATGGGTAAATATAGGGTTGACTTGCCTAATTCTCTGAAGAATGCTGACACAAAGTGTCATTCTCATCTGAGTTATTAATTCTGAGATATCAGGCTCAGGCCATCTCTCTGCAACTGGTAAGTGGGCTCATCATCTTAGAGCCTTCTTGGCTGATCTCACATTGCTCCTTTTCACCTAACAAGAGAGCCCAAACAACTCTTCAAAAGTCAACAGGTGATTATGGCCACTTGGTCACTCTCTGGGGCTAATTTTTAGATTGTAAAGTTGCCCAATCTTTCACCATGGTTTGGGATAGCTATGTGGTATGAAATAGCTTTCAAAACCATCATTCCACAGGGAAATGATAGAGAGGAGGGCAGATTGGGAAAGGGGGTAATCAGAAGCAAACACTTCTAAGAAGGGACAGGGTCAAAAGAAAGAATAGAATAAATGGGGTGGCGGGATAGGATTAAGGGAAATAGAATTAGTTTTTCACAACATGACTACTATGGAAGTGTTTTGTGTAACTGCACATATATAACCTATATTTAGTTGCTTGCCTCTTCAGTGAGGGTGGGTAGGGAGGGAGGAAGGGAGAAAATTTGGAACCCAAAGTTTTAAAAACACACATTTAAAAAAAATGTTTTCACATGCAACTGGGAAATAAGAAATACAGGAGATGGGGTACAGAAATCTATCCTCCCCTATAGGAAAGTAGAAGGGGAAGGGGATGAGAGAAGGGGTGGAGAGATAGATAGAAGGGAGGGCAGACTAGGGGAAGGGACATTCAGAATGCATGCTATCTTGGGGTGGGGGGAGGGACAAGATGGTGTAAAAATTTGGAACTCAAAATCTTGTGGAAATAAATGTTGAAAACTAAAAATAAATAAATTAAAGATGCAGAAAAGAAAAAAGGTAATTCCTAAGCAGATATAGCAAAAACAGTTGGTACAAAACATTTAAAAAAAAAACATCATTCGATTAATTTGTGTGTTTTCTGCACAGCAGAATTTCTTAGAACTCTATCACCTTCTTGAAAATCTTATTAAACTCTTAATAAAAGGATTTGTTCTGTGAATCTTAGATTCAATCAAAGGGCTGCACTTGAAGACCTAGAGGGCCTCAGGTTTCCTACCCTTGCCTTAGACCATAGATAGTTAGTAGACTTTTTCAACAAATCTCTCAATCAAAAGACATACTGGTTGTAAGTGCCTATATCATTTCCATTTTCTAACACCTCAATGCACAAGTCAATATAGGCAAATGTGACTTGCCCAAGCAAGAGCAGGTATGGTAAATAAGTCTAGAGCATCATTCTTGTTAGCATTGTATATATTCACTAGAAAAGCTACATGTTGACTCAACTGGACTCTCTCCTAAGACCTCAAAGATATGTAGCCTGTTTAGAAATATGTGACTGTTGCTCTCTGTGAGGGTAGTAGGTATGATTATAGACTTCTTGATTCCTGATAAGGCTAATGCCCCTATAAGTAGTTTGCTTTCAAAGTCTCTGCCTTGGTCAGAATGAATCCTGGCCCAGAAGCCATACACAGAGAAATAGTTTTCCTACAACATCTTAGCAACTGTAGAAGCTTTTTGATTCCTAGTTGAGTGTGCTTGTGCATACCTGGTGATATAGTCACCACTAGAGTGTTGCTTATATCTTTCCTAGCTCTTTCCAGTCATAAAAAGATTTATACATACAAGTGCCAGTGCCTTACTTGTGCTTATTCTTTCAAAGTAAGCAGTATGAGTTGACAGCATTTTCCTTTGAATACACAAAACACAAATCTCCTACTTATAGATCTCTGCTGCTATTCTGAGCCAGTAAAATCTGTTTCTTACTAGTACAAATATTCCCTCTTGGTTCAAAGGCCTAAAGTCACCCAACATGCTATGGGTAGCACTTAACTTTTCTCTGGTACTCTGAGTGCCTAGTACCATTGCAGTCAAGCATAGCACTTCACTGCCTAGCTCCAACTTCTGCTATTGCTTCAACAGTTGAGCACGTGCTCAAAAACCTGTTTGCTATTCTAGTTCCCATGATCTCCAAATTTAATTTTTTCTTCTCTTCTGCCTTTAATTCTTCTCAGCCATATACTTACACAATCATTGAGAGGCTTAACAATTCTAGCATGATTCTCCACACATTTTTTTTGTAAGAACCACCATTTGCTAGAATAGACTTTAGTTCTTGAAGACTCTTTTGATGTAGCCAGTTAGCAAGTACTTCTCTCTTTTTGGGGTCAATACTCCCTTCTGAGACACTGTGTTACCCATGTGCTTGACAGAGGCCCTATAAAACTAGCATTATAAAGTTGACAGCTTCAGACCAGCTTCTTCTAACTTATCTAATGCTCTCCTCAAATTTCTCCAGGATCTTTCCAAAGACAATAAGGTCATCTAGGTAGCCCAACACCTCCAGATATTTCTAGTGTTTTACTATCTTTTGTGTAAATCATCATCCTACAAAATCCCAACATCACTGGTCCTCCACCTCATTAATACCCTCTGATCCTCCAGTTGGAGGGTAGTCAAGAATTCAAAGCCTATATATATTTAAGGCGGGTTCTCAACTCAGAATACTTCCTCATTTCTCACCTGACTTCACTACTTTGGGACTTCTCTGATTTTTCCACTATGACCCTGTGCCAGGTGCCTTCCTTCATCCTACCCACCTCCATTTTCAGCTTCCTTTTATGTGTTGTTTTTAGCTTCTTT
Source organism: Vombatus ursinus (assembly GCF_900497805.2). Lineage (NCBI taxonomy): Eukaryota > Metazoa > Chordata > Mammalia > Diprotodontia > Vombatidae > Vombatus > Vombatus ursinus. The sequence goes on from NW_020947390.1 coordinate 3,695,596, forward strand.
TGTGCATTCTCTTCCCCATCAGATTGTAAGATCCTTGAAGGCAGGGACTATCATTCTTTTTTTGTATATTTGTATCCCCAGTGCTTGCCACATAGTAGGTGCTTTATAAATGTTTATTGACTGACTGGCTGACAGAAAAGTGATTAGTACCACTAAGATTCTGAGGGCCATACACTCAAACTGGTAGAATTCTGTGCAAAAGATTAAGGCTATCTTCTTACCTTCTTAGTATTCATAGTATGGGTCCAGTACTTAAAACCACTAACTGCCTATCAAAAAATCCAGGGCATCTTGGACTTATTGAATGGTGTCCTGGTCCACCTTAGTTCTCTTGTTCAGTGTCCAGTAGTCTATTTAATATTGGATCTTTCAAGTATATTTTTTCATATCACCACTATGGACAATAGATATAGATTCTTAATTCCACAATGACCCCATTGACTAATGGTTGTGGATATCTATGTCATCTTCATCTTCTCAGATTTTTTTTTTTGGCTAGGCAATGGGGTTAAGTGACTTGCCCAAGGTCACTCAGCTAGTAAGTGTTATGTGTCTGAGGCCGGATTTGAACTCAGGTTCTCCTGAATCCAGGGCTGGTGCTCTATCCACTGTGCCACCTAGCTGCCCCTCATCTTCTCAGATTACAAAGCATAAGTCAGTAGACAAATGTGGCATCTTTTATATAATCTATAAGTTCTCGACTACAGAGTTCTGAGAATACTCTCAAAATAGTTGGAAATTGAAGAAGATTCTCACCACCCAAATAAAACTGCTCTCTACAAAGTTACCAATAATCTCTGGATTGCCAGTTTTGATGGATTTTCTCAATCCTTTTCTTCTTTGACCTCTTTGAAGCATCATACATTATTGACCATCCTCTTACCCTAGAAAGGAAAAACAGAAAACATTATCTTTCCCTCCTAACCATACTTCCTTCAAAATTTCCCTATTACTTCCAGATAACCACCATCCTTCTAATCTGCCAAGTTCCCAATACTTTGTCATCCTTGATGTATTACTCTCACACCATACATCTGATCAGTGGCCAAATCTCTTGTTTCTATCTCTACAATGTCTCTTACCTCCATCTCCTTCTCTCTCCACACACAGCCACTACCCTAGTTCAGTTCCTTTATCATCTCTCCCCAAGAGTACTGCTATAGCTTTCTAAAAGGTCTTCTGCCTCATATCTCCCCACTCCATTATATTCTCCACGAAGTTGCAAATGTGATTTTCCCAAATTATAGCTCTGGCCATGTCACACACTTACTAGCAATGTGATACTGGGTGAGTCACTTAACCTCTGTTTGTCTCAGTTTCCTCATTTGTAAAATAAGGATAATAGCACCTACCACTCAGGGTTGTTGTGAGGATCAAATGAGATAATAATTATAAAGTGCTTAATAGAGTGCCTGGCACATAGTAAGCACCATATAAATAACAGCTATTATTATGATGATAAGCTCCAGTGGCTCCCTATGACCTTTAGGAGCAAATATAAATGCTGTTATTTGGAACTTAAAGCCTTTCATAATCTGACCTCAATTTATCTTTCCAACCTTTGCACCTATCATTCCCCTTCCTGTATACTATGATCTAGCTAGTCAAGCTCTCCTTCTAACTATTCCTCATACAATGCACTCCATCTACATGCATTTACACTGGTTTTCCCTGATGCCTCACCTCACCTCATCTCTGCCTCCTAAAATTCCTAGTTTCCTTCAAGGTGCAGCTCAAGCAAAACCTTAAAAATGAAGCCTTTATTGATCCCATCAACTGTTAGTGCCTCCCCCACAAAATCACCTTATACTCTATTTTTTCTTTATCTCACACTTTGCAAACCTTAAAATAGCAAGTTAAATGTTATGTTTTATGAAGATGATGATGATGATGATGATGATGATGATGATGATGATAATGTAGGTATTATCACCCCCAGTTAAATAGTAATCTCCTTAAGGACAGGGACTGTTTCATTTTGTCTTTGTATCCCCATGGCCTAGCACAGTGCCTGGGACATATTTAGAACTCAATAAGTGCTTATTGATTGATTCCCCCATAAACACATACCACATCCCATTCATGCAATAAGAAACACACCAGCCCTAAAGTTGAGTTGTTTTTTTTTTCCTGAAATGATCCTTTTGTTGTTCAGCCATTGGAGAGTGACCAAAGTCAAACTTGTTAGGAATCATTCTTAGAATAGAAGAGTTAATCAATAAACAAGCATTTACAAATCAGTGAATCAATAAGTATATATTATGTACCAACTATGCACCAGACAATGTTCTAGGCATTGTAGATACAAATAGAAAGAATGAAATGACCTCTACTCTCAGAAAGTCTATAGTCTATCAGGGAAAACAACAAGTGAGAGTGTATATTAAAAAGAATAAATATAAACTAAATGCATGGTAATTAAATATAAGATAATCAGGTAGGACACCAGTAGCTGAGGGATCAGGAAAGTATTCCTATAGAAGGCAGTACTTGAAGTGCTAGGTTTGGAGTTAGGAAGACCCAAGTTAAAATACCACCTCTCATACCTACTAATTCAATGACCCTGAACAAGTCAATTAACCTCTAAGAGCTTCAGGCAATTTCCTAGGATTTATTTACCAAGTAATAGCTTGAATATACAAGATTTCTGTGCTGTATGGATACAAAGAAAAAAATTAAAACCATCCCTGCCTTCAATAAGCTTATATTCTATTGAAGGATAGCCTTAAGTACCCCATAGCATCCTAAAGTAGATGTGAAAATTTAAAAAGTGAACTCTGGGTTTCATTTAGAGTCTACCAAGGTGAATAACTTTGGCGCCTTACCCTCAGACAGCACTTAATGCATGTTTGCTCAACTGAACAATTCTCACTTACAGGTTTGTCTTATTCATTACAATTCATTAGATTGTAAACTCCTTGATCATAGAGACTGTCTTTTGTCCTTTTTTTAATCCAGGAAAGAAGCTGGGGAAGAAAGAAGGAAAGAAAGAAAGAAAGAGAAAGAAAGAAAAAAGAAAGCAGAGAAAGGAAAGAAAGAAAGAAGAAAAAGAAGAGAACGAAAAGAAAGGAAGGAAGGAAGGAAGAAAGAGAAAAACCAGGATGATCCCAGTTACCATTTTTCTCTGTCTTTTCTTCTTGAAAAGCCCTGAGGAAACCCAAAGACCCCACCTTCTGGGATAAGAACTCACTCTTTGACAAAAACTGGGAATAGTTTACTTCCCTGATCTATGGAGAACAAAAGAATTCATGACCAAACAGGAAAGAGAGAACATTAAGAAAAGCAAAATGGATAATTTTGATTACATTAAACTGAAAAGTTTTTGCACAAACAAAGCAAATGCAACTAAGATTAGAAAGAAAGTAGAAAATTGGGAAAGCATTTTTACAACCAGTGTCCTGATAAGGGCCTCATTTCTAACATACAGAGAGAATTAAGTCAAATTTATAAGAATATAAGTCATTCCTCAATTGATAAATGGTCTAAGCATATGAACAGGCAGTTCTCAGATGAAGAAATTAAAACCATCTATAGACATATGAAAAAAATGCTCTAAATCACTATTGATTAGAGACATGCACATCAAAACAACTCTGAGGTACCACATCACACCTATCAGATTGGCCAACTTGACAAAAAAGGAAAATGATAAATGTTAGAGAAGATGTGGGAAAATTGGAACATTAATGCATTATTGGTGGAGTTGTGAAATGATCCAACCATTTTGGAGACCAATTTGGAACTATGCCCAAAGGGTTATAAGGATGTGCAATTTGACCCAGCAACAGCACTTCTAGGGCTATATCCTAAAGAGACCATACAAATGGGAAAAGGACTCATATGTACAAATATATTTATAGCAACTCTTTTTGTGGTGGCAAAGAATTGGAAATTGAGAGGATGCCCATCAATTGGGGAATGGCTGAATAAGTTGTGGTAAATGAATGTAATGGAATGCTATTGTGCTATAAGAAATGATGAACAGGCAGACTTCAGAAAAACCTGGAGAGACTTCTACGTTCTGATGCTGAGTGAAGTGAGCAGAACCAGGAGAACATTGTACACAGTAACAGTCACATTCTATGATGATTAATATTGATAGACTTAACCCTTCTCAGCAATACAAGGATCTAAGACATCTCCAAAGGCCTCATGATGGAAAATGCTATCCACATCCGAAGAAAGAACTATGGAGTTTAAAAGCAGATCGAAGCATACTGTCTGCTATTTTTTTTCTTCTGTTGTGTTGTTTCCTCTTTCTGGTGTTCCCTCCTATTGGTTGTAATTCTTACTTACAACATCACTAATGTGAAAATATGTTTAATAGGAATGTATACGTATAGCCTATATCAGATTGAATGCCATCTAGGGGAGGGAAGTAGGGAGGGAGGGGGGAGAAAAATTTAAAACTCAAAAGCTTATGGAAGTGATTATTGATAAATAAAAATAAATTAATTAAAAAACAACAACAACAAAAGGAAAAATGAAAAACCCTGAGTGCTGGCTCACTTTCCACATCATTTTCTAGATTACCTCCTTCCTCACAAGCTGATAAAAACTCTACCCATACTCCTCCACTCTTTTTGTCATGATCTCAGCTCAGAAGCCTTGTGAATGAGACCAATGGATGCTCTTCCCACCCATAGCATGCTTGTTATAGATGTAACAAGAGCAATAATTTTGTTCAAATAGCTCTGATCATCCATTTCAAGTGAAGAATTAAACAGGAACATGTGTGCTTATCAAATGTGTTTGCCATTCTCAGGGAGGATGCCAGTGTAGGATGCAAATCAAAGAGGGCTTTCCTATAGATGATATGATTATACAGATGCTCTTCTTCCCACAAAACATTGTACCAATTGCATCAAACCTTGGAAAATTCTAGAGACATCTAAATAAGATCCATAATCTTCAAAATAATTTGGTCTACCTACATAGGAAATATCTAGACTGTGATATGAAGTTGGATGAATAACCCATAGAGCTCATCCATCCATATCTATAACTTGGACAAAATTGGAAATAGACAGTGAACCAGAGGAAGAGAGCAGGCAATATTGTCTTTAAAAAGAACTGCACAGTTCTTTGTATACCTCCCAGAGGCAGGAAAAAGTGTATCTTTTTAGTACCAGTATTTTTCCAGTGATGTTGTAAGACTGTGAGCTATAGAATACCACAATTTCTGAAGAAGTAAAGTTGGGGATTGTCTAATAGGGAGTAGAATATGTTTTCTGAGAGTTTTAGGAATAACAGGGTACCGGCCAGGGAAAGAATGTACCTAATTAGCCAAATAAGAATAGATTTGCCTGAGGTCTTAAAAATATAATCAAAAAGGGTTAAAGTGAAAAGGAAGAGGGGAGAAACTTCCTACACATATCCACAAAATTAGGTACTATAGAGAGTAGCTACAATTTAGATAAAAGAATAGTGGTACAGTTGCCCAGAAATGCACAACAGGTAGCAACAAAATGTATGACCCCAGATAGCTACACATAAATGTACAAATTATGAAGAACAAGCACAATGAACTAGAGAGTCTCATACTAGGTATAAAATTAGACCTCATGGGTCTCACTGAGACTTGTTTATGAAACCCATAATGAAATTATTCTGGATTGGTATACATTTTTTTTTACGGATACATAAAGATGTGTGGGTGGGAAAAGGGAGCATACTATGAGTTTCCCAGTACATTAAGAAAATATACTCAGGTGAGGACATCTAGGACCCAGACAGGGGAAACATGATGGAGAACATATGGCTGAAGATCAAGGGGAGCAGGAAAAAATAACAACCAATATTGTCATTAGAGGAGTATATTACAGACCAGCTGGACTGAAAACAGAGATAGATGAGGAGTTCAGGAAACATCACAGGACTGTCATGAGATAAGATATAGTAGCGATAGAGGATTTCAATTATCTTGTTATCTGTTGTACTATCTCTCTGTCTGTCTGTCTGACACACACTCTCTCTCAGTATGTGTGTGTATGTGTTTTCTCTCTCTCCCCCCAAAGCGAGCAGTTAATCATTTCTTGATTTGCCTTAATTTCATCCTTCATTGGAGGAACTGATGAAGGGAACTTATATTCTGAATTTCGATACTGTTCAACAAGAAAGAACAATTACTCAGAAAAAAAGGATTGGAACAGGGGAGGGGGGCAATAGGTGGGGAAGAAGTGGTCATTCCACCTTAGAATATATGATAGAAGTGAGGGAAACTAAGCATTGCTCTGACATGCCTACATGTTGAGACAGCAGGTTTCCAAACATTCAGAAAAAGAATAAGTTGAATTCCATGGACTAAAATCCCACAGAAGTCATCACAAGAAGGATAGGAAGTTCTCAAAAAATTCTGAAAACGCAAAGAGAAACCATTCAGATGAGGAGGTAAAGAAAGAGTTGTCAAAAGAGACATTAAAGAAAGAGAGATATGTTGATCGACCAGCTTAGATTTAAATATATATGATATATATTTATATAATATAATGTGTATATATATATATATTATATACAAAATATTGAACAACGGGCACACAACAGAAGATCAATATAAAATCATGGGATAGTTTTGTCAGAATAGCACCCTAAGTGCTAAAGCTCAGAATGAACAAAGGCTAGTTAAAAAAAAATCTAAGGATAGCTGTGTGACCTTGGGCAAGTCACTTAACCCCATTGCCTAACCCCCCCCCAAAAAAAAATCTAAGGAGAACAAAAAGGGCTTTTTAAAAAAATCTGTATTGGGGAAAAGTGGAGGATGGGATATCTTAATGTGGTTGGAGTTGCTGTTGTTTTTAGGCTTGTTCATATGATTTCATTGGTATAGAGACTTAACATGACCCCAACCCAAAAACTTTCTTTGCCGATGCCGATCATTAATTAATCTACAACTTTCATTTTTAGAGTGGGGGCGGGCAGTGTCTGAGAATTTAATTTGACTAGCTTGTCTAGAGTCACTTAGCTTATGAGAGAGGCAGGACCTGAACTCAGGTCATCCTGACTCCAGGGAGGACACTCTATTCACTTCATTTTTCTGCATTTCATCTAGACATATACCAAAATTTATAAATAATAAAAAATGAAAATCAAACAAATGGTGATAATATAGAATAGTTCTGACTTCTTTTTCACTTTACATTTTGGTTTTATGGCTTGGGATCATAGGATGAGACCTGGAAGGGACTTTCTCAATAATCTAATGTTTTCATGGACAGCTAGGTATCACAATAGATAGAATGTCAGGCCTGGAGTTGGGAAGACTTGAGTTCAAATTCGGCCTCAGATACTAGCTGTGTGACTCTGGGCAAGTCACTTAACCCTGTTTGCCTCAGTTTCCTCATCTGTAAAATGAGCTGGAGAAGGAAATAGCAAACCACTCCAGTATCTTTACCAAGAAAACCCCAAATGGGGTAACAAAGAGTCAAACACAACCGAAAACAACTAAAACAAAATGTTTTCATTTTAATGATGAGGGAAACTGGGGCCCAGAGAAGTTGCGATTTGTCCAAGATCACTCAGTTAGTATCAGAATTATGTGATTCAAACCTAGGTCTCTGGAAAGTTCAATGTTATTTCTTTTTAATCACTTCTTGGTTTCTGATTGGTTTGTGTTATTTCTTTCCATTCTCTCCACTCCTCCTGCCTGCCCTACCCCCATTTATTTGTTACTTTTTCTTTTTTGTGAGTAGCACAGGATTTGTAGCTACTCAAAATGTAGTCTGGGTCACCAAGCGGCAGTTGCTACTTCTCCTCTCAGAGATCTAGCAAACCCTTATGGGACAGGGGTGCTCTTTTAGTGCTATAGCTCATGACCTTCCCATGCTTCCTTCATTATCACTTGATAATCAATTAGTCATCCTCAGAAGTGTCAAACTCAAGGCCTGCTGTGGCCTGCATAACTCCTAGTACCACAGGAACCTGATTAAAATGTAATTGGAAAATGTTTAACAAAATAAATAAAAATACAATACAACAGAATTAATAATAATTCATGGTTTTCTAAGTCAACATGCAGTCCTCAGGGATCCATTTCTATTTGAGTTTGACATCACTGAGCATATTAGCTTTTAGAAAGGAGTTTTTACTAAGGTAGAATATAGTAAGAATAGTTGGTACAAAATATCTTTCCCAAATCTGAAGACTACTTTCCCACAGTACATTCAGAACATCTTAAGCTTAGAGAGCACATGTTGTAAATGGGTAACACAGCTCCTGAAAATCATTTTCTCCCCTTTGGGGTACTCTACTGGGCTCCTTTTAGAGGACTGCAATGTGTGTGTGTCTAGTTTGTCCTCAGCTCCCATTGTAGACACTATCACCAGTCACTGCTGCTCCAGGGACCCTGCTAAAACAATGATGAGAAGTCCATTTCTTCATACCCTCTGAAATTCACAAGGTCATCCTCTGATCTAAAAAGGGAATGGGAAAGAGCCTTTCTTCCTTCCCCTCTCCTTCCTAGAGGCTCGATGAGAACTATGCCTTTCTCTGAGTTGCCAGATTCTCAAATGCTGAAACTGGCTTATTTTATAGAAGATCCACAGGGCAAGACAAGGGCATGTCTTTGCATGACTGATAGATTGATTCAGGAGAGAAGTTTTCACCTAATGAAAGTATCAAGGCCAGAGTATTTTGTTAGTTATTTTAAGTGTGGTTGGATGATTGCTTGATTGACTTAATCAACCATATGGATAGTCATATGTGTTGTAAGGAGCATGATGTCATAGTACAAGAACTTTGGACTTTGAGTTAGGAGACATGGAATATGAGTCCCATCTCTGCCACTAACCATATAGTCTCAAGCCAGCCACTTTGCTTAACTTCCTCTTTTACAATATAAGGGCATTGGACTAGTTGATCTCTAGAATCCCTTTCATCTTTGAAACTTAAATTAATTATAGTATAACAAAAACCAAATCTATCTGCATATTTTAGTGAGACCCCAGAAATTAGCTGGCTGTGAGATTGAAAATTTATCAAGGATATTAAGTTATCAGCTCTGAGCAATTCTTATAAATCTGGTTCTCCCCTCCCCCAAAGAGATCCCAATTTCCTCATCTATAAAATGAGAGTATTGGACCATATCATCTCTAAGATTCCTGCCAGCTCTAATTTAATACCTCTAAAAGTTTTGTTATGTTTATGTTCTTATGTTTATTGACTTGCTATTTAGTCATTAATGGAGAAAATGAAAAAAGAGGCTCTTGGAAGAGTTTAATCATTTAGTTGTCTATCTAAGCAGGGCCATAAACAATGTTTAATGTATTTTATGGCAAGCTAAGAAAGACTGTGACTCAACAACTTGAGAAGTACATGGGACACTTGGAGGGGGTTCAGAGGAATGCAAAAAGATGATTAAAGAGGTAGAAAGTAGAACTTTTGAGTAAAGGTTAAAGGAATTGGGATTGTTTAGCCTATAGAGAAAAAAAATTGAGAGAAGACTTAGTAATGGTATTCATATATATGAAAGGCTAGTATGCAGAAGATAGTATCCAGCTGTTCTCCAACTCAACGAGACAGAACACTAAGGAAATGGATTTGAGTTAGCTATTAAGAGGGACTTCCTGACAGCAAAATTTGCTAAATACTGGAATAGGCATCAAGGGAAGTAATTTTTTTCTGTTAATTCCTTATAAGGAAATGATTCTCAAGCTCAGTAGATTGATTATTCCCTCAGTTATTAATCATCTGCCTCCCTGCCCCCCCATTACTCTGTATTTATTTTTCAGTATGTTTTGTATTGACTTTTCTCTGTACATGTTATTTTTCACCTCTCCTCTCCCCTCTTAAATTTTAAGGTCCTTGAGGGCAAGGACTGGTTTGTTTTTGTCTCTGTACACTATCAACTAGCCCTAGCATTTTGGCTGGAAAATAGTGGGTACTTAATAAATGCTTGTTGGACTGAATTGATTTGAGCAGTCTAATGAAATTCTTTAAACGATTATTGTTAAATAAGTTAAAATGTTAAATTCTTAAAAATTCAGCCCCTGTACTGAGTGCATTATGAAATCAAAACAATAGTAAAAAAAAGTTGCTGGTGCAACTAGATTGAGGCTCTACAGAAGAAAACTTTTAAAGTAACGCCAGTATTGCTAACTATTAGCTACTGGGGGGTGGAGGTGGAGAGGGAAGTCACTTAATTTACATCTCCTTAATTGTAAAATGAGGATAATTGTTCTTTCACCACCCAATAGGCTTGTTTAGGGGATTAAATGAGATTATCTATCTGTACAACATACATATATAAAATGTTTCATAACTATATATATATGTGTTCCATATATACATACATAAACACATACACACACTCATATACATATATGTAAGCTATTATTATTATCCCCAGCATGTTGTAGTGGCTATACTTCCATCTTCATATCACTTCATATATATATGTATATATATGTAAGCTATTATTATTATCCCTGGCATGGTGTAGTGGCTATGCCTCCATCTTCATATCACCTCAACAACACAGAGAAATGGACCGTAACCTAACCCCAACTCCATGATACAGAACTCTAAAATTCCTCCCTCTGACTGCAACCTCTAATCCTTCAATCACTCCTTCTGTCTCCTCCATTCTAAATTTACTCCTCACTGTGTCCTCACTGTGACCTCTAATTTCTCAAACTTTCTCCCTGTTCTCCTAGTCTCTCATATTTGCTTTGGCTTCACTTTTCTCCTTCACAGTATAACAACACCTGGTTCACCCTCCTCCCCCAATGAATATTCCCCCAGACAAACTACCCCAGATTCAAGATACTCTGTGGGTCTGTATCCACTCAGAACCATACTCATGAACCCCCTGATGTGTTTTCTTCCATGAGTCAGCCAGAGGACACAATTAGTTCAAAATAAAGGCATTTGATAACATAGCATAGTTAGAAAAGAAGCAATAGAAAATTTCCTCCACGAACCTGAGGCACATTCTCCCACAAGCACACATATAATCTAAAATCTAGCTTTACTGGCTAACTTGCAGTTCCTCCAACAAGACCCAACATCTCCAGTCACAATGCTTTTGCATTGTCTGTCACCTCTTCTTGGCATGTTCTGTCCCCTCACCTCTGACTCTTTTTTTTTCTTTTTAATTTATGGAATAAAACAAGCATTTTCATAACATAGTATAATAATAATAATAAAAGATGATTGCACAGGAAACTGAAAATCTATTATGTACAACTTGTTATTCCTTTTAAATATATAATAAAGTTAATAAGTAAATTTCTTTTTTTTCTTTTTTTCCTTCCTTCCCCTTACCTGCCCTAGAGATGGATACCATTAGACACAAATATATATGTAGATGTATATATATATGCATAATATATATATGTATATATATGTAAAATAATTTTATACATACTTCTATTTATTAGCTGTTTTTCTGGATGCAGATAGCATCTTCCTTCTTAGTTTTCCTGGCTTTTTTCAGACTCAGCTCAAAGTCCACCTTCTGCAGGATGCCTAGGCAGCCCCTAGGCTGGATTGCCTCTTCCTTCCTCATATTTCTATTCATCATATATCTTAAATGGGTCTACTTATTTACATCTTGCCTCTTACAATAGAAAGTATTCTTCTTAAGGACAGGGACAGATTTTTACCTTTCTTGGAATCCTAATACTTAGCACAGTGCCTGGCACATAATAAGTGCCTAATACATTCTTGTTGACTGACTATATTCTCAAGACCTAGCCCAGTGCTTGCACTAATTGGCACTTTATATTTGTTGAATTGACTTTGAGTCAGAAAGACCTGGGTTTGAATCCTACCTCTGTTACTACTAACAATGTGACCTAGGGTAAGTCACATAACCTTTAATGTGACTCAAGCAATTCCTTAAAAGTACCTGCTATTCATAGAGGGGTTGTTATCTGTGTTGGTAGAGGAAATTTCCACCCTAGAAGTTCCCCATGCTGATAAAATTGTGTATTTTTATGTATTCTTTTTACTATTATTGTCAGGAATAGTTTTGTATGAGTATTTTCATCCCCCAAAAACCACCTTTCAAGGTTCTTTTCAAAACCATTTTAACATTATTGTGAATTTAATACATATCCATTTTATATATTTAAGGGTGACATTTTAAAAAATCCTTATCAAATTATATGATAGATACTTAAAAAACTATTTCCTTAAAACTTGTATGTGTTTCATAGGGACAAAGGCTGGACTTTTAATTTTGTTGTTATAGGGAACTCCCAGGTGAGGAAACTCCCTGTACAAAGCATGTCAGCACTTTCTCTGCAACTTAATAGTCCTAGAGATTTTCCTAGACTACTGTACTCTCCATGTCCCACCTCCCTGACTTTATTCCCTGTATCTAGATGGACATCTCATCTGTCAACATTTTACCAATTCTTCAAAGACAAACTAAAATGTTTCATCCTCCATGAGCTGAAAATGATCCCTCCCTTATCATACATCCTAACACTTTTTATAAAATAGCTCTTAGTTTGCCACCTGAATATGAAGTTTTCTGAAACATAATCTACAGAATTCATGGAAATTAGGGAGATAATAGGGATATATCTTTTACTGACTCTTTTTATGAATTCATCATACAACGTTACATAGTGTTGTGATGCATGCCTGCACATTTGGCAACTTAGCAGTATGGCTAACACACAAAATCCTCCAGGGGAGGGAGACCTCACAGGATAAGGGTTACATACTAAAAGATGCAAGAGAAAAGCACCATGGAATATCTCACCTCTCCAGCTGTGCTACTTCTACTCATAAATTACGTTAACCTGTTTCCTTCTCTCTTTAAATATTACATGGCTCTGAGAAATTTGCATTATAAGAGATAGTTTCCAAATATTAGCCCTGGAAATCCCATACCTCTCTGCTGAAATGGGTGGGCTAGCTGAAGACAGCTCTAGTTTAGGTGAGAGGCCAGTACTCTCCCCAGAGCTATGGGCCATAGTTGCTCCCTTCCTACACCAGCAACCCAGCTATGGCAACTTCCTGACTGTCCTGACTTTGTGCCACAAATCTACATCTTCATTCGTATTATTTTTATTTTCATACATTTCAATCATTTCTAATAGATTGTCAACTTCTTGATGGTAGGGATTGGGTCTTTTGTCACGTGTAGTAGATGCTAAATAAATATTTGATTATAAGTTTATACCTGAAAGGAACCTTATAATCTCACTTGCCTTTTAAATGATGAAACTAGGGCCCTGAGACATTAAATAATTTAGCCAACATCACATAGGCAGTAATTGGCAGAGCTGGGATCTTTACCTAGGTCTTCTTATTTCAAATATAGCATTTTCTTTCATCATACCTACCACCTTCTATGAATGAATCAATGAAAATTCACTCATCATTTGTGATCTCCACATTGGGAGGAAACAATCTCTTTAGCTCACAGGGTGAATTCTCTTAACACAAATGAGCCTCTTAACTGGTCAGATCTATTGGGGAAGGAAGGCATTTTTCAATGATACTGACATCGGGTTGTCAGAACAATAAGTGACTGAATAACTTGGTTCCCCACTTTGGAAATCTACAAAATTATCATATATTATTAGGATTTTAAAAATCCAGAATCTTGGAGTTAGAAGGCATTGTGTTAATCCAGGACTGAGTGGTCAGATTCTATGATTGTGTGATTCTAAGTCAAATAGGAAACAAGAGTAAATCCCAGAAGAAGTTAGTTTAGTTTCAACCATGGTAAAACATACGGTGAAAATGAGAATTGTGGTTAGCTGTGACTAAAAAACAGCATCCTCTGATAAGGCATTAGCATTTGCTGACTCTTTGGCAGAATGTTGTGATGGCCACATTCAGAGATGTGCTGACAAATGTTCAAAAACTAGGCTCCACAGGGAAAAAAATAATGTATGTATACACACTTTTTAATCTGCATTATTAACACTTTTGAAAAGTCTAGACTATCATCAAAATAATAAATCAAGCCCCGATTGGCAGATTACAGATATCCAAGGTATAAATGCTCACACTGAAACTTTGATAATCTGTTCTAAAAGCCTTTTAAATCTGGCTTCAGGACACTCCTCTCCATACTCTGCCTGGTGTCTTAAGATATCTTCAACTTTGTAAGGCCTAGGTCCTGACACTATACTGTTAAGTTGTCCCCTCCTAGGCTATAGGCTACTCTAGACTACATATAAGACTATACTATTGTAAATGAGGGAATTTGAGGTCAGGACCTCAATTAATCAATCGAAAAACATGATTAGATTTTAAAATGTATTAACAATATTGTCTACCCCTTTGTTCCCCTCATCAGGTGGAATTATTCTTTAATTGGGGTCAAGGAAGGAACAGCTGATTGGTTAGCTAATTAAACTAAGCACTACCCTCCTCCTCCTTTAATTTGGAGGACAACTTTTAACAGTTGTTCAGTAAAGAAGTAGATCAAGTCAAGTCAATAAGTCAACAAGGATTTATTACATACATACTATGTGCCAGGCACTGTGCTAAATAAGCCCTGGGGATATCCCCCCCCCAAAAAGCAAAAAAAAAACAGTCCCTGATCTCAAAAAGCTTATGGGGAAGTCTAATGGGGAAGAGAACAAGCCAACAACTAGGAACAAGATATAGATACACACATACATGTGGATATAGATATATACACACAGACATAGATAGATAGATGATCAATCTGAGTTAGTCACAAAGAGAAGGCACAAAGATTAAGAGGACTAGGAAAGGCTTCTGGCAGAAATTGGAACTTTAGCTCAGACTTGAAGCAAGTCAGGGGATCTAGGAGGCAGAAATGAAGAGGGAGAGAAATCCAAACATGGGAAACACCTGGAGAAAATGTACCATCCCAACTTCTGGGGGATGTGACCAACAAGATGGAGGGCTAGACATTTCCCCTAATCCCTATGACCTCTGAAACCTCTCTAAAATGGAAATTATGCACCAAAGATAAAGCAATTTCAGCTGTCTCCAGGATCTAGGACACCTGAAGCCCAAAAGAAGGTTTAAAAAAAGTAAACTTATGACTACTTACCTTCTCCTCTCCCACCCACTACACTAAGAGCAGTGAGGCTGCACTAGCTGACCCAAGGACCTGAAACATGGGCTTTCAGCCAAACCCAACCCTACAACTCAGCAGTACCCCCACCCTCTTTCTAGTGCTGTGCAGATCTGGGCTCCAAGTGGTAAAAGTTTACTGCAGATTCAGTGGCCAACCTAGCATGAACATTCTATGCTACAAAAGATAGATCTCTGAAGGAGAATGGGAGGTACAAGACACATGTCTGGGCTTGAAATAAAAATAATAATAACAATAACAGCATTTCTATAGCACTTAGTTTGTGCTAAGCACTATGCCAAGTTCTTTACCCCATACGCCACCTCTCCCCCTCCTCCCAGAACCTTGGAGATTCAAACTCCAAAGAACATAAATCATCCTCAGCTATAGTGACACCAATGTTTTAACAAGTTTGAACTGCCAGGCCATAGAACTGAGAAACAGAGGGAATGAGATGGGATACTGTGTGTTAGAGGGCTGTGCATCACTCCACTAAGCCTGGTGGAAAAAGCCCTGCATCCAGCTGGGACTGGATCCCCTCAAAGGTAAGTTGGGGCAAAGAGCTAAGCTGATGAACTATGTTTGAATTGCCCACTGTGAGAGGAGGCTGAGATGCTTTGAGATCCAGTCTCCAGGAAAAAAAGCACTACCAAAGGGGAAGGAGTCAGAAAGTGAGCAATTGGGGGAATGAGGTTGGAGGGGAAGACTGAAATAACCAAAGATATCAGGGAGAAGAAAACTCAAAAACCTTGAGCATAAGCAGATAAATGAGCAGGGAAAACATTAACAGTAGAAGGAAACGTGACTTCAAAATCCAGTAAACCAATTCAGGCATTTATTACAAAATGAAAATGATCTGACATTTGGTAAGTTGGAGGGTACTGTGCAGTATGCAAAGAACATGGAATCACAATACACTTTTCCTAAGAGGTTTAAAAGAGAAATGAGAATTATGAGAGCAGAACTTACGGCTTACACAGTAAAAACTATTGTTAGAATAGGAAACTTGAATCTGCTATGGCAAGTCTCACCAAAGAGACAAAAGAAAGAACAATTGATTTGGAGTGCAAATAAACTGAAGTGAAGGATAATTTAGAAAAACAGTAACATCAAAAGAAAATATATTGGAGGCAGCTAGGTGGTACAGTAGATAGAGCTCCAGCCTTGGAGTCAGGAGGACTTGAGTTCAAATCTGGCCTCAGACACTTGAAACTTACTAGCTGTGTGACCCTGGGCAAGTGACTTAACCCCAATTGCCTCACACACAAAAAAAAGAAAAAGTATTTTGTATCCAAGCAAAACATACTGATCTTGAAAAAAGGATTTGTTGTTATCCATTTTCAAAGAGGACCAAAATGACATCACTATGCTAGAGTCAAGTTTTAGTGTGTAAAACTGTGACTAATCAGAACAATACGAGCTCTGAATGCTCTACCACCCAGGCACAGTTAGTCCATGTGAACCTTTGGGATGGATTCTCGTTTCTCTTGAACTATTTCAATACTGCTTTGCTCATAGAGCATAGCACCTTTTCTAATTTCTAATTTTCTAATATCTCCCATATCACACAATCAATTCCAAAGTTCTTGAGAGACCTTGAGGGTGTGCTTGTATCATTTCTTCTGACCACTATGTGAATACTTGCCCTGTGTGAGTTCTCCATAAAATAGTCTTTTTGGCAATCATATGTTTTGCATTTGAACAACGTGGCCAGTGCATCAGAGTTGTGCTCTCTGAAGTAGAATTTGAATGCTTGGCAGTTTAGTTCGAGAAAGCACTGTCTGGTATCAGTGTCTGGTATCTTATCCTGCCAGGTGATCTTCAGAATCTTCCTAAGACAATCCAAATGGAAGCGATTCAATTTCTTGGCATGGCACTGGTATACTGTCCAGGTTTCACAGGCATACAACAATGAGGTCAGCACAAAGGCTCTGTAGACCTTCAGTTTGGTAATCAGTCTAATACCTCTTCTCTCCTATACTTTCCTTCCGGAACCTCCCAAACATTGAGCTAGCTCTGGCAATGTGTGCATCAATCTCATCATCAGCTACCAAGGTAAGTGAACCTATCCAGAGCATTCAAAACTTCTCCATTTGCTGTAACTGATGGTTCCATGTAGGGATGGTGTGGTGATGGAGCACCTGTGTTTTCTTGTTGTTTATTGTTAGGCCAAAATGAGCACAAGCAGCAGAGAATCTATCCATACTTTGTTGCATCTCAGCTTCAGAGGCTGCATTGAGTGCACAATCATCTGCAAACAGAAAATCATGCACCAACACTCCCTCCACTTTGGTCTTGGCTTGTAGTCTTTTCAAGTTGAAGCCTTTACCATCAGTGTGGTAGCTGACCTTGATGCCGTGTTCATCCTCACTGAAAGCATTTGACAACATGACTGAAAACATGATGCTAAAAGCATGAGAGCAAGCACACACACAGCCTTGTTTCACTCCATTGGTGACTGGGAAAGCATGAGAGCATTGTCCATTATCCAGAATTTGGGCAAGCATGCCATCATGAAATTGAGACACAATGCTGATGAACTTCTCTAGGCAACCAAATTTTGACATAATTTTCCATAAACCCTCACTACTGACAGTATCAAAGGCCTTGGTCAGATCTACAAACATTGTATATAGACCTCTGTTCTGCTCCTGGCATTTCTCCTGGAGTTGTCAGACAGCAAACACCATATCAACCATTCCTTGGCCTTTTCTGAAGCCACATTGACTCTCAGGTAGATGACCATCTTCCAGATGAGGATCAGTCTATTAAGGAGGACTCTGGCAAGAATCTTGCCAGCAATGACTAAGAGAGAGCCCTCCCTGTGACTGTCACAGGACAATCTATTTCATTTACCTTTATAGAGATGGACAATGGAAGCAGCCTTGAACTCCTGGGGATAACCTTCTCTTGCCATATAACCTGGAAAATTTCAGTCAATTTGTATGAACAATGGACCCCCTACCTTGTAAATCTCAGCTAGAATAGAATCAGCAGCAGATGCTTTGCCACATGAAAGGAGCCTAATGGCATTCTAAACCTAGTCTTCAGTTGGAACTTCAGCTAGGGAGGGATTGACTTCAACTTGAGGTAAATGGTCATTGGCTTCACCATTCATTGATGATGGTCTGTTGAGAACATTATGGAAGTGTTCAGCCTATCTCTGTAGGATCATGTCCTTATCACTAATCAATGTGGCTCCATCAGCACTAAGTAGCGGAGATGTACTATAGGTCTTTGGCCCATAAATAGCCTTCAGGGAATCATAAAAGTACTTTGGATTGTTATGATCAGCATAAAATTGAATTTCATCTGCCTTCTTACTGAGTCAAGAATCCTGCATCTCTCTCAGCTTTGCTTGCACTTTACTTTTGAGGGAATTAAATTCTGCCTTCTTAGAGATGGATGAACTATCCTGCTGGTAAACCATGTGGAGTTCTCCTTTTTATTTAGCAGCTTCTGAATTTCTCTATCATTTTCATCAAGTCAGTCTTTATGTTTGCAAGTGTTCTGACCCAGATGAGCAGATGCAGTGCTATACACCAAATCTCTGAAAGCTGCCCACTTCTTTTCTGCTCCACTGTTGCCAACTGTGTGTTGGCTCAACTTTCCCTCCAAGTTAGCAACGAACTGTTGCGGCTCAGAGAAGAGCTCTCATCTGTTGACATTAAGTCTTCTGGTAGTCATTTTGCCTTGGGGACACTGCTTTTGTTGAATGAATATTTAGCTTAGAGATGTTAAGTCTATGATCAGTCCAGCACTCTGTATCGCACACTGCCTTCCTCATTCTCATATCCTGTCTGTCTCTTCTCCTTACAATCACATAGTCTATTAAAATGCCAATGTTTGCTACAAGGGTGCATCCACGAAGTTTTATTGTGTTTAGGTAAATGGAAGACAGTGTTGGTGATGAGAAGGTCATGAGATGCACAAGTCTTCAGTAGTAAGTGACCATTGCTGTTACTGTTTCCATTCCTTCTTCTCTAGAACTCCTAAGTCTGGTAATGCCTACTCTAGCATTAAAGTCATCCAGAATTATAAGTTTGTCCTCTTTTGGCACATTAATGATAAGGGTCTCCAGGTCTTAACAAATTTTTTGTTTAACCTCGTTAGGCTTTGTCATGGTGGGAGCATAGGCACTGATGATGGTGGCGTGACATTTTCCGGCAAGTGGCAATCGCATTGTCATGAGCCTGTTGTTCACTCCTTTTGGTAGGCATGCATACAAGCTTGTTGACCAGATTAGTTTTGATTGCAAAACCTACACCAGCTTCACCACACTCCACTTCACTGCAGCCACTCCAGAAAAACGTGTAACTAGCTCCAACTTCAGTAAGCTGACCTTCATTTGCCAGCCTTGTTTCACTCAGGGCTGCTATTTGGTTGTGATACCTGCTGAGTTCTCTTGCAACAAGTCTTTCAGGTCTACTGGAATTTGTGTTGTCTATAAGTGTGCAAATATTCCATGTGCCAGTGGTGAGTAGAATCGTCTTTGCAAACATTTTTGTACATTTTTTTGTGTGTTTTGGCCACAGAGTGGGATTCCCTGCCTGCTGCAGTAATCAGGCCAGGGTTAGGTAAGCAGACAATTTTTAGGGCACCTTTTCTAGCCCCTTCCTCACACCAGGAGGTGAGCAGTGCTATCCTTAAAAGGCTGCTCAGACACCCAAGGGGCTGCTGAATCCCACTGCTGCTTCCAGTGAGAAATATCCCATAGCCTGGGCCACCTGTGTGCAGGATTGTGACTACAGCTTCCAGTGTATCTGCATCTGCTGCTTTATCACTTGCCTGTCGCCATAGGACTTTGAGATGGGTAAAATGGTAAAATGGTATGTGTGATGTCCTTTGATTCATGCATAAATTGCATTTAAGTGAGGCAGAGTTGCACGAAGTCTTGGGCCTCATTCTCTCCTACAGAGTCATCACAGTCCAATGGCAGGATAGAATCAAGATGACTAGTGATGGCTCAAGATGCATTGGATGACTTTGGCACCTTTGATGTTTAACCAAGCTCTAAGCGCTGCACAGCACCTGCCTCAGCTGCCTTCATGGCCGTTGGAACAAATTATTTGCATCCGCCCATTCTACCAGGGGAAGACTTCTCATGCTTGGGGTAGACACCTCCCTAACTCATCAATGGGTTTGAGACCCCTTGGTTACCCTCAACCTGGTTTAGCCTATCTGCTAAAGCAGTTTATGGAGGGTGGCCACTATGGATGCTACAGCTTCTTGAAGCCACAGGTGAGAGTTAGGTGGAACAGGTGGACACCAAAGGTGGAAAGCAGCCCTGAAAAGGTCTTGGCAGCCTTCACGTCAGAGGTACTAGTTTTCCCTGAACACACCCTACACCCCAACACATGATTTGTAGAGACAACTTAAAGATTACAAGTCTCCCAGAAGAACATGATAGATCAAAAAACCTGAACACTATACTGCAAAAAAACTGCTCAGGACTTCTGAACACAGAAAATGAAAAGCCAATGGAAAAATTCAAAGATTGCCTTAACAGAAAAAAAAAAGACTGCAACTCCAAGGCTCATAATGGTTAAATTTAACTATTAAATTCAGAAACAAGTTCTGTAAGTAATCAGGAGAAAGACCTTCAAATACAAAGGAAAAAAATTCCAATAATGCAAGACTATTCTGCATCTACTAGAAAACATTGAAGGGAATGGAATAATGTATTCTGAAGTGCAGTGGAGCTCGGAATGCAGACTAGGGTGATCTACCCAGCAAATCTGAGCTTAACCATATATAAAAAAAGAGGAATGTTCAATAATAAAGAGGCATTTGAAACATTCCTAGGGAAACATGCCTAGGGAGAAAAAACACCCAGACCTGGAGAGATTATTTGCTTCTCAGAAACTCCAAACAAAAATGCAGAAGGGGTGAATGAATATAGAAGCCAAAGACAAATACATAGCAGTGACAGCAGAGAGACCAGAAAGAGACTTCTTTCTAAAGTTCACAGGGAGCCAGGGGTAAAGGCAGATGTCAAGTGGAGGTAAAAATGAAAAGAAGTGGGCCTGGCATATTATGGATAGAACCTGATAACACTCTGGCTACAGGTGAGTTGTTGCTATCGTTGTCGCTGTCAGACTACGTTACAAAATGGGAGGGTACATGGAAGGGGAGAGGTAAGCAAAGGGATAGAAGAGGGTGTGTGATATACCTGGGTCAGATAGAGGGCTATCACTAAGAAGAAACTGACCACTGTGGTGTCTAAGGAAGAGAATAGCCTGAAGGGAATTGAGTGAAGAGGAGGAGGGAAGGAATGAAAAAGGGAGGAGGAAAGGAGGGAGGACTTGCTTTGATGGTGGGAGGGGGTTCCACTTCTATGAATGAAGAGAGATGTTCTATGAAGGGAGATGAGGACCTTGTGTTGGGTGCTGTGTAGGGGATTTAGTGCTTGAAAAGATCATTTATCCTACTTGGAGACAGAGTTGGAACTGCTGGGGGCAACTAGCACCTGGAGGAGTAGGAGGGCTTGCATCCAGGCTTTGAGGCAAATGAGAAAAAAGGTGACCAGAGGAGAGTATAAATCAGGAGGAGACTGCTTAATTAGGGAAGTGGAGTCTGGCTCTACCATGGGGCAATGTCTTCTTTATTACCTTCAGGAATTGGCATTGTTCTGGGAACAAAAACAATATAAAAGAGGAATGAACAGGACAAGCTCTACAAGGCAGGGAAAGAATCTGCCTAAAAGGGACAACCTAGAATGGATACATTAGAAGTTTTGATTCCATGAGAATTAGATAGACTAGAGAGGGACTAGGTAATTATAAGGGGCAAAAACCAGAAAATGAGGGTCTAGAGTAGACAGAGAGGGTGAAATTTTAAATCCTAATGAATAGGACTAGTTAAAGGTAAGACAGGAAGGGGGAATCTATTTGACTGAGGGAAAAGGGGGGATGAGTTATATAATCAGATAAAAGCAGGAGAGAAAAAGGAAATAACAAACAAAACTCCAAAAGGGAAGGGGTAACAAATGAAAGGATCAGGAGTGCCAGGGGAAACAGAGCCACCTTAAAAAATATTAAAGTAATTGAAGGAACATAATATTGTATTTATAATTGAGGAGAGGAAAAATCATAACTTGAAAAATATTAGAGACAGGAAAATATAAACCTAACTCTCATAACCTTGAATGTGAATGGATTAAACAATATAATAAAATGAAAAAAAGTGACAGATCAGATAAGAAAACAAAATCCTTTAATTTGTTGCTTATAAGAAACACACACACAAAAAAGCAGACACACACAAGATAAAACTTGAGGAAATGGGGGAAAAATTTACTATGCATCAAGTGAATCCAAAAAAGCAGGAGTTATAATCATGCTACTTGATAAAGCAAAAACAAACATTCTAAAAACAAACAAAAAAGGATAAACAAGGAAACTACTTTGTATTAAAAGGAACCATAGGCAATCAACCAATATCAATAGTAAACTTATGTGTAGCACATGCCTTAGTATGCAAAATCATAAAGGAAACATTAACAAGAGGATATATATAATATGTATATGTATATATATATGTGTGTGTATATATATATATACATACATACAATAGTGACTAGAGACCAATATTCCTCCTTCAGTTTTGGATAACTCTAACAGAAAGATAATAAAAGGGAACATATGGAACTGAACAAATTGATGGAGAAATTAGACTTACGTCATCTTCTAAATGAGACTACAAAAGAATATGCATATTTTCTAACACCACATGGAGCTTAAAAAAATTAACCATTGACCATGAGACACTGTAAATAAATGTAAAAAGGCAGAAATTATAAATACATTCTTTACATGTCATAATAATAGTCATTGGTTCAAGGACCACAAACAAAAGGCATAAACCTAAATGGAAATTTTAACCATGAAATGCTAAGATAATGAATGGGTCAAAGAACAAAGCAATAGAAGCAAAAATTATATGAAAGAAAATGATAATGATGAAACAATATACCAAAATTTCTGGGGTGCAGTTAAAGCAGTTCTCAGAGGAAAAGTCATATCTTACAAACATACATAAAATAGAAAAAGAGAGGATTAGTTAACTGAATAAGGCTCAGTGGATACAGCACTGGGCCTGGAGTCAGGAAGACCTGAGTTCAAATTTGATCTCAGATACTCACTAGCTGTGTGACCCTGGGCAAGTTACTTAACCTCTGTTTGCCTTAATCCACTGGAGAAAGAAATGGCAAACCACTCTAGTATCTTTGCCAAGAAAACCTCTTAAGAGGTCACAAAGAGTCAGACACAGATGAATAACTGAACAGCAATAATTAACTGAATATGCATTTGAATAAATTGGAAAGCCAACAAATAAACCTAAAATAAGTACAAAAGAGAAGATATCAAAAATTAGAGGAGAAATAAATTGGAAGGAAAAAACTATAAAAATGATAAGTAAAAATGAAAGCTGGTTCTTTGAAAAGACTAATGAAATTTTTAAAAATTTTAGTTTATCTGATTAAAAAAGAAAAAGGAAGAAAATCAAAACAGTAAAATAGTGAATGAACAAGGTGAAATCATAACAGAATCAGAAGAAATAAAAATAATCAAAACATTATGCACAGTTATATGATAACAAAATTGAGAACACAAATGAAATAAAGGAATATCTTCAAAAATATAAAATGCCCAAACTATCTGAAGACTAGTTTGAGATCTTAAGTAATATAATCTCAGAAAAAGAAATAGATCTAGTTGTAAAGAAACTACCAAAGGAAAAAAACTCCTTGTCCTGATGGATTCACAGGGAAATTCTATCAAATTTTTAGAGGTCAGTTAATACCTACCTTTCACAAATTATTCTTCAACTTGAGAAAGAAAGCACCCTTATCAAAATCCTCTTATGAGACAAATATAGTCCCAATACTTACATCAGGGAAAGACAAAACACAAAGAAAAAAAAATAAGTCAGTATCTTAATAAATATTAATTTAAAAATTTTAAACAAAATTCTCAAAGAGGCTATAGTGATTTATCCAAGAAATCATTCATTATGACCATGGATATTATACCAGAGATGCAATGATGGCTCAACATCATAAAAACAATCAACATAATTAATCATATTCAAACCAGAACATCTAAAACAATATGATTATTTCAGCAGATACAGACAAACTACATCTCTCTTTTATGCTAAAAACTTCACAAAGTATATACATAGAGGGACCTTTATTTAATATCAAAAGCATCTATCTAAAACCAAAAGCAAGCATCATGCCCAATGTAAATACACTAGAATTTTTTTCCAGTAAAAAACAGCATGAAGTAAGGATTCCTACTCTCCTTGCTATTACTTGATATAATTCTTGAAATGCTAGTAACAGCAATAAGACAAGAAAAGGAAATTAAAGGCATAATGATGAAGCAGAAAGGAGATAAAACTATCCCTCTTTGCTGATATGGTATTTATTATACTTGGAAAATCCTAAGGAATCAGTAAAGATATTGAGACAATAGCTTTAGCAAAGTTGCAGGCTAAAAAGTAAACTCTTGAAAATTAACATTTCTAGGGGCAGCTAGGTGACTCAGTGGATAGAGCACCGGCCCTGGATTCAGGAAGACCTGACTTCAAATCCAGGCTCAGACACATAACACTTAGTAGCTGTGTGACCCTGGGCAAGTCACTTAATCCCATTACCTACCCCTCCTCCCCAAAAAAGACAAAAAAAGACAATTAACATTTCTGCATAATAATTTTTTTAAAACTCAAGAAGTAAAAACAGAAAGAAAAATCCCATTCCAAAAAACTACAAAATGCATGAAATGTTTGGAGATTGACCTTCCAAAACACATAAAAGCTTTTTTAGATTCAATTACAGAGTGCTCCTTAAATAAAGAACTACTTAAATATCTGGAGGGGTGTTCAATGCTTATGGATTGGCTGTGCCAATATAATAAAAATGACAATAGTACCAAAGTTAATTTACAGTTTTAATGCTATACTAATCAAATCACAAAGGGGATACTTTATAAAACTTGGTAAAATAACGAGATTCGTTTGGAAAAATACAAGATCTAGAATATCGAGGGAAATGATCAAAATAAGTGACAAAGTGGTAATAGCTCTTACAGACTTTAGACTATATAATAAAGCAGTAATCATCAAAACCATCTGGTACTGGTTAAAAAAAATAGAGATCTAGGTCAGTGGAACAAACTAGATAAAGGAGAATCAGAATGACTGGATCTCAATAAATCAATGTTTGATAAAGTGGAAATACAAATTACCTAGAGGAAAAAAAAAACTCATTTGATTAAAAAACTGCTGGGAAAATAGGACAGCAATCCGGCACAAATTAGGTTTAAGTCAATACCTTATATCATATTCCATAATACATTCTAAATGGATATACAACCTTAGTATTAAAAATCATACTACAAGAAAAATTAGAAGAGAAGATCATATGTCTCTCACAGCTATTGGTAGAGGACCTAAAAATAAAGGTAGTAACAAAAGATTAAATTGGTACTTTTGATTAAAATATTCCAAAAAGCTTTTACACAGAAAAACTAATGCACCTAGGACAAGAAGGGAAACAGTCAAACGGGAAAAATCTTAGTATTGAATTTGTCTGATAAGGGTTTGGCATCAAGATATATAAAGAGTGTGTGTGTGTGTGTGTGTGTGTGTGTGTGTGTGTGTGTGTGTGTGTATGTGTGTGTATAACTAATAGCCATTCCTCAATAGATAAGTGGTCAAAGGATATAAACATACAGTTCTCAAAAGAATTGCAAATTATTCACAACCACATGAAAGAATGCTCTCAAATAGTAATACTATAATAATCACCAATAATAAGAGAAATACAGATCAAAACAACCCTGAGGTTTCACTTCATATTCTGCAAGTTGGCAAGGATGACCAAAATATGGCAATAGTCAATGTTGGAACAATGTTAAGAACAACTCTGAGTGAATAACTTATTTTGACTATTATAAATACCCAAATTAAGTATAAAGAACACATAAAGAAAGACACTATCTACATCCAGAGAAAGAACTGATAAATAGATGTATAGAGTAATTTCACACACACACACACACACACATATATGGACACCTATTTGTGTCTAATGATAACCATCTCTAGGGCGGAGGGAGGTGGCAGAGGGGGAAGGAAAGAAAAAAAAGGAAAAAAAGAAAATTACAAGATAATTTTGTTGTATATTTGAAAGGAATAGCAAGTTGTGCATAGCAGACTTGTAGTTTCACGTGCAATCATCTTGTTTGTTTTATTCCATACATTAAAAATTAAATTAAATTAAAAAGAATGATAGGGACACCAATACATTTTGGTGGACCTGTGGAAATAATACCACCATTTTGGAAAGAAGTTTGGAATTATGCAAATAAAGTGATTAAAACATCCATATCATTTGAATCAGAGATACCATTATTGGACTTATACCCCAAGGAAGCCATTGATAAGAAAAAAGCATCCCTATAGTTCAAAATATTTACAGTAGCACTTTTAGTGAGGATGATGATGATGATAATGATGATAATGATGATGACGACAATGACAGCTAACATTTATATGGCACTTACTCTGATAGCAAAAAATTGGAAACAATGTAGATGCCCATCAGTTGGTGAATGGCTAAACAAATCGTGGTACATGAATGTAATAGAGTACTACTATGCTGTATGAAATTATGCATATGATAAATACAGAGAAGCATGGAAAAATCTCCATGAACTTATACAGAGTAAAGGAACCAGAGCCAAGAAAACAATATGCACAATAACCACAACTATATAAAGGGAAAGAGCAACCACACATACATAAAGTCAGAAGTGAATATAACAAAATTGTCAAGATCAAGAAGTACTTGGATAGGAGAGGACACCCCCAACCCACTCCTCTGTAGAAGTGACATGCCTATAAATTTTACACTTTGCACATATTTTCAGACTTTTTCAATGTACCAATCAGTTATTCTGATTTCCTTTACTCTTTGAAAAATACTATTTGTTATATGAAATGGCTCTCTTGGAGGGGGAGGAAGAAGGATACTGGAGATAACTATGATGATGTAGAAAACAGAAACCATCAATAAGAACTTATTTTTTAAAAAGAAAATACCCCTTCTCAGAAGTGAAGGACTCCAGCTTCACAGGAAATTTCTTCAGGGAAGACCAGAGAAAAGACAGTTTCTCCCTCTCTTCTCTCCTCATTATTTCTCTTTTTTCTCTCTTTTCCATCAACCCATTAACCATGTCACTGGAGAAAAGCAACCAGTAGGAGACAATAATTGGTAAATAATCATTTATTAACCACTTACAATGTGTCAAGCATCGCACTAAGTGCTAGAGATGCAAAGAAAGACAAGAAAAAAAGTCCCTGCCTTCAAGGAGCTTATATTCTAAATAGAGCAATGACAACATTTAAATAACTAGATACATAGAAGATACATAGAATGGATGAAAAGTCATCTGAAGAGAGACAAAGAGGGCAAAGATGGACACAGACAGATGCAAAAAACCAGCCACAAAGGTAGGATGCAGCTTTAAGAAGTTTGACCCCTCATACCAAAGAATGTCAGCTGTGGATTCAAGAAAGGATTTCCATTTCTAACACACATTGGCTGTATGATCCCTGCTAAGTGACTTAACTTCTCAGTGTCCCCACATAGCTTTCTAAGAATCTAAATGGCAGAACAGTTGTTGGTCTGCTTTAACAGAAATTTTTTCACCAGAAGTTCCTGATAATAATAAAATCACAGGTGCAGACAAACATGGCCCACCCCACTATCCCTACCCCCATATAGAGACACACAAAAATAAGACTAATAAATCAGAGAAATGCTATAGATATTGCATCTGGATTTAAATGAGGTAAGTGTCGGCGACTTGACTTATTAGTGACCTGGCTCATACTGGTAGCAACTTCTATTTATAGTAGTTGCATATAAATATTTTCCAGATAACAGTCATAAGTACCCATGTTATTATGAATCATTCAAGATGTTACTGATCATTAGTACAGCAAAAGCTCACTTATTTGGATTAGTTGGCAGGAAGGATGGTATAAATTAGGGAAAAGTTTTAATTAGACAATATTTTAAAGGAAATACAGTTTTATTGCTTTCGTGTACCCAATTAGTCCCAATATAGGTCACATATGTTCACCAAATCTGGCTTGTACATAGCCTGAATGAAACTTACAATCACTCTCTTAATAAAAGCATAAAAATTAATGATGACAAAACAATAATTTGGTGAACATGTGGAATCTATATTGGATTAATTCCATTCAACAAACATTTATTAAACACCTACTATGTACAAAACACATAGGATCCTTTCAAATTGAAATGTGATATCATCAATGTTGGCATTCTCTCCAGTGATATAGATTGCAAGGGATTCATGAATTTCCTTTGTATTATCTCATGTATGTGTTATATCCCCCCTATCCTATGCACCTCCTTTCAATATCCTCAAATAAATTCAAAACAGGGTAGAGGGCACTCATTATGCCAGTGAACTTGTTCACATTTCCTGGAAATTCTGAGGATAGCAAGGTAGCACATCAATACTAGTTATCTCTTTCTCTTGCCATATCATAGGCCCATATTTTTTATGCATACATTTCATGACATCATTTATACCACTTCTCCTTCTTAAATCCTAGTTTGTTACATACAGCAGCCTATTAAGGCACCAGAGATACAAAGACAAAAATAAAAAATAGTCCCTAACATCAAGGAACTAATATTTTTATGGATCTATGATCTCATTGATGTGGGAATTCCTTCAAAGGTGCAGATTGCAGCCCAAGCACACTCTTATCTCCCCTGTGCAACCCTTAGCCATAAAACCTCCATAGGAGGTCCTCCCAATATGCCAAGGGACTTTTTCTAGATTCTTTAACATGGTGTTATGGATACTGGTGGAACATAAGGACTATCCATTGGTTATTTTTCACTCTTGTTATATGACTGGCTGGTCCAACTCCTTTTCTGGTTACACATATTTTTTTTTAAAGACAGATACCTGTTCTCCCCCCTGCTCCTCACTGGAAACTTTCTTACTTTTTATTCCATTTTTCAAAAAAAATTTTGTTTTAATCAGTCAAGATCCACCCTCTCACCTTCCTTTCTCCCTGCCACAATAAGAACACAAGAAAAAACTAAACCCATTATAAACACATATTATCAATCAAAACAAATGTTTACATTGGCCATGTCCAAAAATATTTTTTGTCTCATTCTTTATTCTGAGTCCTTCACTTCCCTATTAGAAGGCACGTAGTATACTTCATCATTGGTCCTCTGGAATCCTGGTTGGTCATTACACTGATAAGAATTTAACACTTTTAATATTTCATCATATTTATATACCATAACTTGTCCATCCATTCCCCAATTTACGGACACCCCCTCAGATTCCTATTCTTTGCCACCTTAAAAAATGACTATTTTGGGGGCAGCTAGGTGGCACAGTGGATAGAGCACCAGCCCTGGAGTCAGGACGTCCTGAGTTCAAATCCAGCCTCAAATACATAACATTAACTAGCTGTGTTGACTCTAGGCAAATCCCAGAACTGCCTCACCAAAAAAAAAAAAAAGACTATTTTTGTACATCCTTAGAGGTTGTTTTCCTTAGGATTAATTCCTCCCTTAATTTACCTTTCTTCTAATTTCTCCTTCTTCCTTGTCCTCTTTCCCTTTTATTTCCCTTTTGAGTGAAATGTATTTCTGTGCTCAACTCTTTGTGTGTATATTTTTCCTTTTTTAAACATTTTATTTAATATTTTCCCAATTACATGTAAAAACAATTTTAACATTTTTTTCAAATTTTGAGTTCCAGATTCTTTCCCTCCCTTCCCCCCCATTGAGAAGGCAAGCAATTTAGCATCGATTATACATGTGTAGCCATGCAAAACACATTTCCACATAAGTCATTCTGTGAAAGAAAACAGACAAAAGAACCCCCCCAAAATAAAGTGTTATTCTGTGAAAGAAAACAGACAAAAAAAAACAAGAAAAATAATGTAAGTAAAGAAAAAGTATCTTTGATCTACATTCAGGTTCTATCAGTTCTTTCTCTGGAGATGGACAGCACCTTTCATCATAAGTCCTACAGCATTGTCTTGGATCACTGTATTGCTGAGAATACTGGAGTTATTCATAGTAGATCATACAATATTGCTGTTACTGTGTACAATGTTCTCTTGGTTCTGCTCATTTCACTTTGGATCAGTTCATGTAAGTCTTTCCATGTTTTTTCTGAGAGCATCCTGCTAATCATTTCTTAAAGCATAAGAATATTCCACCACAACCATATACAACTTGTTCAGCCATTCCCCAATTGACAGACATCTTTTCAATTTCCAATTCTTTGCTACCACTAAAAGAGCTGCTATAAATATTTTTGTATACATAGGTCCTTTTCCTTTTTGTTTCTTTATCTCTTTGGGTTACAAAACTAGTAGTGGCATTGCTTGGTCAAAGGGTGTGCATGGTTTTAAAGCCCTTTGGGCATAGTTCCAAATTGCTCTCTAGGATGGTTGAATCAGTATACTACCTTACTACTAGTACACTAGTGCTTTAATTTTCCCATATCCCCTCCAACATTTGTCATTTTCCTTTTTTGTCATATTAGTCAATCTGATAGGTGTGAGGTAGTAGTTCAGAGTTGTTTTAATTTGCATTTCTCTCATCAGTAGTGATTTAGTGCATTTTTATATGACTATAGATATCTTTGATTACTTTGTCTGAAAACTGCCTGTTCATATCACTTGACCATTTATCAGTTGAGGAATGGCTCTTATTTCTATCAATTTGATTCAGTTTTCTATATGTTTGAGAAATGAAGTCTTTATCAGGGAAACTCACTATAATTTTTTTTTTCATCTTAATGATTACCAACTCTGTATTTCTCTCCATCCTGTTTTCCCCATTTATCCTACTCTCTCTCTCCTTTTATCCTATCCATTCTCAAAAGTGTTTTGCTTCCAATTTTTACCTCCCCCAAACTGGCCGCCCTTCTATCAGCTCTCCCTGCCCCCTTCTCTTATCCCCTTCCCTTCCTACTTTTTTGTATGGTGGGATAGATTTCTAGACCCAACTGAGTGCCCTCTTTGAGCCAATTCCAAGGCAAGTAAGGTTACTGCGCTTTCCTCCCCACTCCCCTCATATTCCCCTATATTGTAAAGTCTCTTTCTCCCCCATATTCCTTTCCACTGTAAAATCTCTTTCCGGCTTCTTTTATGTCAGATAACTTGTCCCATTCTACCTCTCCCTTTCCCCTTCCCCGAGTGCATTCTTCTTTCTCATCCCTTAATTTAATTTTCTCTTTTAGATAATCACACCATCCACTCAACTCACATTTCTGCTTCTATATATACTCATTCTAACTGCGCTAATAATGAGAAAGTTTTTAGGAGTTATAAATGTCATTTTCCTATGTAGGAATATAAATAGTTTAACTTTATCAAATCCCTTATGATTTCTCTTTCCTGTTTACCTTTTTATGCTTCTTTTGCATCTTGTATTTGAAAGTCAAATTTTCTATTTAGCTCTGATCTTTTCATAAAGAATGCTTGGAAGTCTTCTGCTTCATTGAATATCCATTTTTCCTTTGAAGAATTATATTCAGTTTTGCTAGTTAGGTGATTCTTGTTTGTAATCCTAGCTCTTTTGCCCTCCAGAATATCATAGTCCAAGCCCTCTGATCCTTTAACGTAGAAACTGCTAATTTTGAAACTGCTAAATCTTGTGTTATCCTGACTGTGGCTCCATGATATTTAAATTGTTTCTTTTAAATTAAATTAAATTTCTTTTAAATTCTTTAAATTAAATTCTGCTTGCAGAATTTTCTCCTTGATCTGGGAGATTTGGAACTCGGCTATAATCTTCCTGGGAATTTTCATTTTGGGATCTCTTTCAGGAGGTGATTGGTGGGTTCTTTCCATTTCTAGTTTAACTTCCGGTTCTAGAATATCAGGGCAGTTTTCCTTAATAATTTCATGAAAGATGATGGCTGGGCTCTTTTTTGGTCATGACTTTCAGGTAGACCAATAATTCTTAAATTATCTCTCCTGAATCTATTTTCTAGGTCAGTTGTTTTTCCAATGAGATATTTCGCATTTTCTTCTATTTTATCATTCTTTTGATTTTATTTGATTATTTTTTGATGTCTCAAAAAGTCATCATTTCCATTTGCCCAATTCTAATTTTTAATTTTTTTTCAGCCAAAGACAAGGTTGATTAGAACTTGTCCATCATATTGAACAGACTCTTAAGGAATCCAAGCATTTGTATCACTAATGCAATCGAGCCAGATTTTAAGAATCTGAGCCCCAATTCTAACGTTTAAAGAATTACTTTCTTTAGTGAGCTTTTGTACCTTCTTTTTCACTTTGCCAATTCTACTTTTTAAAAAGTTCTTCTCTTCAGTGAATTGTTGTATGTCTTTTTCCATTTGGCCAATTCTGCTTTTCAAGGAATTATTCTATTCATTGGATTTTTGTGCCTTTTTTACAATTTGGCCTATTCTATTTTTTTAACATGTTATTTTCTTCAGTATGTTTTTTGTGCTTCCTTTACTAAGCTATTGACTCTTTTTTCATGATTTTCTTGCATCACTCTCATTTCTCTTCCCAATTTTTCCTCTACCTCCCTTACTTGATTTTAAGAATCCTTTTTGAGCTCTTCCATTGCCTGAAACCAATTCATATTTTTTTGAGGCTTTGGATGCAGGAATTTTGACTTTGTTGTCTTCTTCTGAGTATGTATTTTGATTTCCCTTGTCACCATAATAACTTTCTATCATCAGAATTTTTTTCTGTTGTTTGCTCTTTTTCTAGCCTATTTCTTGACTTTTAACTCTATACTAAAGTGGGGCTCTACTTCCATGGTGGAGGGGCCACTGTCACAAGCTTCAGGATTTTTGTGCAGCTGTTTTCAGAAGTAATTCTGGAGACTTATATGTTTTTGGCTCTTCCAAGATGATATGATCTAGGGAGGGGTGTGTTTACTACTCTCCTGTACTGTGCACTGGTTTGTGAGCAATCACAAGCACTATTTTCAACCCTGTAGCTGACAAAGTTGCTCCTCCTTGCACTGGTACTAAGGTCCAGGATTGTGACCCAGATTCAAGTATAGGCAATGCAACAGACTCCTGCCCCTGGTGGAAACAAAAGGACCCTGTAAATCTCCTTCTGACCCATTGTCCGTTCCACTTATTGTCTGGGGACTAAGAGGTCTAGAAACTGCCTCTGCTGCCACTGATTCAGTTGGCCTCCCCCACCCCTTGCTGGTCTGCTCCTGATTTGCTGGGGTCAGTCTACACTGGCATGGCCTGTGCTGAACTGGTCTCCTCTCTCACCCTGGTGCAACAGATCTTCTCTGCTGACCTTCTAAGTTGTCTTGGGCTGAAAAATTCTTTCATTCATCTTTTTGTGAGTTCTGCTGTTCTAGAATTTGTTTAGAGTCATTATTTAAAGGTATTTGGAGGGGTTTGGGGGAGAGTTCAGGTGAGTCCCTGCCTTTATTCTGCCATCTTGGCTCTTCCTCCTATTGTTCCTTCTTTTGACCAGTTCAGAGGAGAGTTAGGTTCAAGTGTCAGGTGTTCCCTATCCCCTTCCCCTTTATTTGTATAGATTTCTACTTAATGCACCTTGATTTTGTAAGATAATTTCCCCTAATATTCCTTTCCCTTCCCCTCCCTTCTCAGTGTATCCTTCTTTCCTTCTCTTTCCATTCTTTTCTTAAAATCATCAAGACATGACAGAACCACTTCCAAGCCTTGTCTAATTGGACTCCCTTTATGAACTCTGATAATGATGGGGTTGAAGGGGGATACATGTATCATCTCCCTATATTTGAATATAAGCAGTTTATTCTTGTTTAGCATTTTATCATTATTCATTCATTTTTACTTTTTATGTTTCTCTTCTCTACTGTTTGAACTTCAAACTTCAAGTTTCTTCAGCCTTAGTCTTTCCATCAGGAATACTTGGAAGTCCTCTATTTTATTTAATATCCATTTTCCCCTTATGGCATTATAGCCAATTTTTTTCTAAGTAAGCTATTCTTGGCTGTAAGCCGATATCCTTTGCCTTCTAGATATTCCAAATTCTCCACTCCTTTATAGTGGTGGCTGTTAAATCACATGTGATCCTGTCTATAGTGCCTCTGTACTTGAATTCTTCCTTTCTAGCTGTTTGGAGAATTCTTCCTCCGACTTGGAAGCTCTAGTTTTTGTCTCTGATGCTCCTAGGAGTTTTAATTTTTGACATTTCTTTCAGGACATGACCAGTTGATTTTTTCTATTTCCACTTTGCTCTCTGGTTCTAAGAGATCTGGTTAATTTTCTTTTAAAATTTATTGAAATATGATTTATGGGCTCTTTTTTATTTTTGTTTTGGTTATAGCATTCAGATAGGTTAATGATTCTTAAACATTTTTCTTTGATCTATTTTCTAGATCTGTTGGTTTTTGCTTTGATATCTTACCTATTCTTCTATTTTTTTTTTTAGTCTTTTGACTTTGTTTTGATATTTCTTGTTGCCTCAAGAAGTTGTTGGTTTCTCTTTGGTCCATTCATAGTTTGTTGTTTGAGTCAGATTTTTTACTTCTTGTGCAAAGTTGTTTATTTCCTTTCCAATTGTTTCTTCTATAACTCTCATTTCTTTTCTTTTCTTTTTTGTAAATTTTTTATTCATTCTAAACTTAAATACAAAATGAGAAAATAAAAAAGAACATTTCCATGTACACAGCAGAATATGAGAGTATTCAATATAAAACAATAGATTTTCACTTCAAGAAAACCTATATAATAAATACTACACATTATTTTCAGAGCTACCCAGCTTTTTTTTTTTTTTGCTTCCTTCAAGGTTTTCTTTTGTTCTCTGCTGTGCACTTTTTATTTTATTTTTTCTCCCTCTCCTACTCCCACTGCCCTCCCCCCACCCTAGAGAAGGATACAATTAATTAGGTATTTTGGTTTCTGCCTTGGTTATTCTTTTACAGGCTGTGTTATATGCTGAAAGTGATACCCTACTCTGAACTTAGAGTCTGGGTTGCAGCTGCTGCTGCTGTTGGTTTTTGAATGTTCTTCTTTCTAGGTACACTGCCCAGGGCCTCCTTGCCTGCAAATGCCACCTCTGGGTACAGGTCCCCTTCTTACTCCACCTTGGATCTATGTCCTACAAGAGAGTAGTGGCCAACAAAGCCACCAGTTTGCTCCTGTCTCCATCATTGTGCCCTGGCATGAATCTGATAGAGCCCCAGTATAGTTTGGCACCTCTTCTTGTCTTAATGCACAGCTTCTTTTGGGGCAAGTAGACTGTGCTCCTGCCCAAACCTCTCCTCAGTGTCCACAGACCTCCTTGTCAGTCTCTCCCTATGCCAAGCTAGACTGGATAAATGACTCATTGTGACTTTTTCTGGAGATTTCCCCATCAGGATTCAGGTTAGTGCATTTTCTAGGTTTGTTTGGAGGAATCTGTGGAGAGTATCTCACTGAAATGCTTCCTATCACATTTGAATCATTATTTTGCTAGTGTAAGATGGCAACATGATGAAATCTACTTATGCCCATCATAAAAATCTCCATTACCTGTTGTGTGATCTGTAATTTTAATTCTTCAGAGACTAGTATTCCATGAGTCACAAACATACAAAATCACTAGAATATTGATGTTAAAAAAAACCTTAATTTTAGGGAGACATTTGGCATAATCATATGTGCTGTGCAACTTTATAAATACAGTCCAGTTCACTTTTATTCTTTCCATTCAAGTATAAGTTCCATTATTGTTCATCCTCAGTGCCATTCAATGTTTGGGTTTTCATCCAGATGAATTTCAGAGTCTGAATCTTCATCCATTTGACTCCTCCTGCATAAACAAGGTGACTATTTTTTAATGATTATGGATCTCATTTAGGAATTTGCAGTATTCTGTGGCTTGCTGTAGTAAGCACAATGTTATCCACAAACAATTATCTGGAGAATTTTGCTATCTAAAGAAAATCCCTCTTTATTTTGGACAGTGCTGGAATGCTATAAGTCAATGTCAGAAAACTTTCAGTAAACACGCATCTCCCTATTTTATCCCTCATTTGATATTAAGAATCATAGGATTGTTAAAGTTATATCTCCTTAAATCTTTCAGGGAATCATCTGTAATTTTAAAGTATACATGGGAGACTTAGCTGGAGGAAAACCTGTAAGGAGTAAATTTGTCCTACTGAGTCAAATACTTTTAAATTTTTTACCATCAATTTTGGTGGCTTTATATTCTTTGTACCTTTCAGTCATTTCCCACTAGGTTGAATTCCTCTTGATTTCTCCACCACAGCCCAAACAACCTCATCATCCTGGAAGATCATTTCAACCCTGGAACTCATACCTTGGAAGTGCCCTCTACCGCTGGGGCTCTTCCTTATTTCACATCACCCAGATAGATGCTTTCTGCCACAATCACCTTCATTTCTGTCTCAAATGAAGAGGTGGCCCTTCTCCTTGATAAGGCTAACACTTCTAGGTGCACAAATGATCTCATTCCATCCTGTCTTCTCCAGGACACTATCCCCTCCATCACATCAGCTCTCACTTACCTTCAACTTCTCTCTGTTTGCTACTTACAAATATGTCCATGTCTCCCCCGTCCTCAGAAAACCCTCACTTGATCCATCCATCCCCATTTGCTATTGTCTTGTATCTCACCTACATTTTATGTCTAAACTCCTTGAGAAGGATATTCATAGGTCAATGTCTCGACTTCCTTTCCTTTCTCTTCTCTCTTTCTCTCTCTCTAGTCTGACTTCCAACCACATCTTTCAGTCAAAACTGCTCTCTGAAAAGTTACAAATAATCTCTTAATTGACAAATTTAATGGCTTTTTTTCCTAGTATTTATGTTTCTTGACATCTCTGCAGCCTTTGACATTGTTGAGCACCCTTTTCCCCTTTATATTCTCTTCTATCTTGGTTTTCCTCTTGCTTTTCTGAATTTCTTTTGCTTGATCCAGGTAACACCCACGGTCTGTGGGTGTCCCCGAGGTCTGTGTCCTGGGCCCTCTTTTCTTTTCCCTCTATACTGTTTCGCTTGCTGATCTCAGTTCCCATGAATTTAGGTATCATCTCTATGCCAATTATCATCTTAACTCTCAGATATACTTATCCTGCCCTAAACTCTCTGTTAACCTCTAGACTTGTGTCTCCAATTGCCTATTGGGCATCTCAAACTAGATGTCCTAGAGACATGTTAAACCTGAGCATTGTTTATTTCCTTTTGTAATTATATTTTATTAAAATGCTAGATATTTAGTAGCATGAGTAAAACTTTAAAATATATTAAGAAACAGAGGTCAATTCCTGGAAATGAAGCCTTAGAAACTATCAGTAATATTACCAACTGTGTATTTGTGTGTGTGTGTGTGTGTGTGTGTGTGTGTATACCATCTCAACAAATAGCAGCATTGCTGCAAACACAGGAGCAAAAGAACTTTAAGCTCATTATCATCCTAAGCTCCCTGTTTCATTTCATGTGCATTCTTGGCCATGCATTTCTGCTGACTTTTAGCCATGGCAATCTAAATCTTCTGTGTTGACCAGCATTGCCTTGTTCTGCATGCAGTGCATCTCAAATGAGAAACAGCTGAACTGTCTCTTCATTCATGCTTTCTATCCAGGAGTGGAGGTCATTGACTAGCACTTCTGGCTACCCAGATGTCAAATATCTCAAGTCATCAGACTTTAAACTTCTTTTCATCAAGTGTTCACTTACATGGGGCATGTGTAGCAGAAAATGGTCTAAGAGACTTTTTTTCTGTTCTGTTTTTTACTTCTGTTTGGATTTTGGTTATTGGATGGGTCATTGTGAGAGCCAATTTTATTTCTTCTTGCTGCTTCCTTTGTCCAAGAAGGAAATCCATATTGTCCAGAACTCTGTTGTCTTTAGGACTAGAGGGCAGAACCAGGAGCAAAGATTGAAAGTGGCAAAGATTATTTGAGATTGATATCAGTAAATCAATTAGAGACATCTGTAAATAGAATGAGAGGTGGCAGGTTCCCTGTCTTTGGAGGTCTTCAAGAGGCTAACTGACCAGTAGATATAGAATACAGAGGAATGGTCTTGGGGTCAGGAAAACCTGAGTTTGAGTTCTGTCTTAAAAACTTGTCTGCTAGGTGGGCAAGTCATTTTACCTCTTTGAACCTGTTTCCTAATCTGTTTTAACGATAAAATTTACCTCACATTGTTGTTGTAAGGATCAAATGAAATAATATATGTAAAGCATTTTGAAAACCTTAAAATGCTGGTGATGGTGGTGGTGGTGGTGGTGGTTGAAATATTCCTTTTGGTAAAGCTTGGACTGGCTTTCTTACAAGGAGCCCTAAGTTGCTTAAGAACAGAGAAGTAATATTACTTCCCAGCTCAGGAAGAAAGATAGATAATATAAGATCAGAATGGGATGTAGAATTTTCTGCTCCAATGAGGTATTTTGTTTTGTTTTAAAAGTCTTGGCCACCTAGGGCAGCACTGCAGCCCAGCCACAGCAGCAGTCAGTGGTAGTACAGTTGGCAGCTTCGATCTTCAAATCCTCCTCAGGAGACTGAAGAGACAAAAGTTAAAGGGGCAAGCAATAAGGTATGAGACCATTTCATTTTGGTCTGTTTTATAGCAAGTGTTCCTTCAGATGACTAGAGTACTGAGAAGGAAAAAAAAACCCAGTTATTATGGCAGAACTGGTAATCTGTACCTCCTACCCTGCCTTCCTTTAGCTAGGTTTCACTGGCACTCATTTCTAAGCATTGCATAAGACTGAATTAATCTTATTTTCTGTCCCTGTTCTTTGCAATTTCTTCTGTCACTTTGTTCATGGTGGGAGGGCACAGGACAGCTCTGGAAACCACACAGGAGACAGTGACCTTCCCAAGGATAGTGCTTAGATCCCAACCCTCAACTAGTTAGAGTTTTGTCCCCCTCTAACTGGGAGCATGATCACAAGCCATTCATATCTTTTATAACTATACTTCCAAGGGCAGAATAACTATGAACCTGGGCATTTAAATCTACCCCCATCAGCCCTTGAGCCTAATGTAATATGCTAGGGCAGGGGTGGGAGACCTGCCCTAGTTTTATGATTTTGGGGTATGGATTAGACTAGTTTGATTATGAAGGGCTCCTTCCAACATCTATCCAACAATATAGCTCATGAAACTTCACCAATGTATTCATATTTATCTAGTTATCTAGAGGACATCATTCAAAGCAAAAGCATTTAATGAAATAACATAGTAAAAAAAAAAGAGAGAGAGAAAGAAAAACACTTTTCCAAAAAACCTGAGACTCTCCCACAAATACATATACTATCAATGGAAAGAGTGGATACACATAGAAAACACAATTAGAAAGGAGCACATGTAGGAAACTTCTATGGATTAGGCACACATGAGGAGGGGTAGACACACCCTTCACGTATGAAGGGGAAAACTGACACCTGTGAAGTCATAGGGCTGCCAACATCTTCTGGTGCCTGTTTCTATGCCTCCTGTGGTATAGCATTTCCCCTCATGAATGGTTTCTGCCAGACATTTCTTTATTCTGGTTTCAGGTGGCTTTGAATGAACCTTGCTCCATTGGCGCCAAGATCAGTGCTGGTCACTGCCAGCCATACTTCCACATAGTGGGTGGTTATAGTGCTTTTCTCTTTAGTTTCTGGCTTCCACTCCAGTCATTAGGTAAGGTGCTCCC
This sequence comes from Vombatus ursinus, assembly GCF_900497805.2. Lineage (NCBI taxonomy): Eukaryota > Metazoa > Chordata > Mammalia > Diprotodontia > Vombatidae > Vombatus > Vombatus ursinus. The sequence goes on from NW_020947390.1 coordinate 3,735,349, forward strand.
TTCTTCATAGGAGAGTAAGTGGGCTCTGCTATGTACTTGTAGTTTAAAATCCCAAGGCTTTCCATGCAGCACTTCTTTTTAGAAAGCAGAGGATAAGAAATGGTCCCTAATACTCATCATCTAATAGGGGCCAGGTATGAATATATATATATATATATATATACACATACACACACATACATATATACATATACATATATATACATAGATACACACAGATACATGCATATATACACATATACATATATATACATACACACAGACAAATACCATAAACATGTTCATATGATAAGTGTAAAAATAAACGGTCTTCTGAGGGAGATATAATTTTTTAGCTGGGGAATCAGAAAAAGCTGACTAGATATAGCATTTGAATTGGGCATTATAAATAAAATGGAGACTTCCGCTTCCAGGAGCCAAGACAGCGGAGTAAAAAGGTAGTTCCTCTCACCCTCCCCTATCAACCTCTGAAAACCCAGAAAATATCACCCCAGAAAAAACTCTGGAACAGCTGAACCAGAAGAAAGACCGGGTGCAACAGTGTAGTAGCCCAGGTAGCTAGAGGGATTAACGGAAAAGGTCCCTCTTACCCTGGGGGAAGGGGAACAGTACAAAATAGGAGTCGCACAGCCAGCTAGTGGAAAGACCCACTTTAGCACACCAGGAGATTCTGGTGCCTCGGCATTCTACAGCAAACAGGTCTCCCAGTGCCTCAGAAAAAATAAGGGAAGCAGCGCTACGAAGGGCCCTAGGCAGATAAGCACCCGGCAGTATTCTTCTGAAAGGAGCTGAAGAAAGCAACCTAGAGGTGCCAAAAAGTTCCAGCCTTGTTGATTCCAGCCCAACACCAGGTACACTGTCAGAACCCTACAGCCTCCAACTGCCAACCAGGAGGAGATCCTGAAGCCCAGGTGGTCGAGCAGGCAAACACCAAGAGCTGTACCTCTGAGTGCCTCAGCGAGGGTGGGGTAACTGGTGGAAACCAGTTCAGAAAACCACCAGGTGCCTGGGCATTCTACAGCAAAGAAGTCTCCCAGTACCTCAACAGAAATAAGGGAGGCAGCACTGCAAGGGGCCCCAGGCAGATAAACACCTGGCAGCACTTATCTAAAAGGAGCTAAACAAAGCTAAAGGAAAGGAAAACAGGCAACCTAGATTTACCTGAAAGTCCCAGCCTTGCTGATTCCAGACCAACACCAGATAAGCTGCCAGAACCCTGCAGCCTCCAATTGCCAACATAAGAGGCCCCAGCTCCCAAAGCCAGTGACCAAGGCCTAGGCTCCCAACACAAGAAGCTTGGGTCAGTGCACTCTGCTCCCCAGCAGGAGAGCTTAATCTCTGTAAAGGCCAGGGAATAAAGAAACAGCATGAGTAAAAAGAAACATCCGAAAGATTCTTATTATGAGAAGAGTGAAGATCAAGACAGAAATTCTGAAGAGGACAACACTGTCATCAAACCCACATCTGCAACATCAAAAGGGAATATGAACTGATGTGAAGCCCAAAAAGCCTTCTTAGAAGAACTCAAGAAGGATTTTAAAAGTCAAATGAGAGAGGTAGAGGAGTCCTTTAAAAGTACAATTGGCCAATTGGAAAAAAAAGTACACTGAAGAAAACAAGTCCCTAAAACACACAATTGGCCAATTGGAAAAAAAGTACAATGAAGAAAATAAATCCCTTAAAAATACAATTGACCAATTGGAGAAGAAAGTACAAAATCTAACAGAAAAAAACATGTTAAAAATTAAAATTGAACAAATGGAAACTAATGACTCTATGAGAGAGCAAGAATCAGTCAAACAGAAACAAAAAAATGAAAAAATAGATGAAAACGTAAAATACCTCATGGGTAAAACAGCTGACCTGGAAAATCGATCCAGAAGAGAAAATTTAAAAATTATAGGCCTACCTGAAAGTCATGATGGAAAAAAGAGGCTGGACAATATCCTTCAGGAAATCATAAAGGAAAACTGCCCTGAAGTCCTAGAACCTGAAGGTAAAATAACTATAGAAAGAATCCATTGCTCCCTGCCTGAAAGAGATCCCAAATTGAAAACGCCAAGGAATATAATAGCTAACGTCCAAAATTACCAGATTAAAGAGAAATTACTGCAAGCAGCCAGAAAGAAACAATTTAAATATCATGGAACCACAGTCAGGATTACACAGGACCTTGCAGCCTCTACATTAAAAGACCATAGGGCATGGAACATGAAATTCCATAAGGCAAAGAAGCTTGGAATGTAGCCAAGGATTAACTACCCAGTGAAAATGAGCATGATTTTTCGGGGAAGGAGATGGATATTCAACAAAATAGGGGACTTCTAAATGTTCCTGATAAAAACACCAGAGCTCAACAAAAAATTTGATTTTCAAGTACAAGATTCAAGAGAGACATAAAAAGGTAAATGGGACAGAAAGATACAATATGTTGTTAATAAGGGCAAAATGTTTACGTCCCTACAAGGGAAGATGACACTTGCAACTCTTGAGAACTGTATTGTTATTATACCATGTTAAAGGAGTATACATAAAGGGGGTGGATATAAGTTGACTTTGATGTAATGATAAAAAAAATTTAATCAAGTGGGTTAAATGGATCCAAGTAAGTGGATTAGTCTGAGCTAAGAAAATGTACTGAGAAAGGAGGAGGCAGACAAGGGTAAATTACATTACAGGAAAAGACACAAAAACCTATTAGAGCAGAGGTAAAGAAGGGAGGGGGGATGAGCATTGTTTGAACCTTACTCTCATCAGATTTGGCTCAAGAAAGGAATAACATAATCAGTTAGGTATAGAAATCTAACTTGCACTATAGGCAATAGGAGGCAAAAGGGGAAAGAAAAGGGAGGGGGGATAGAAGGGAGGGAAGAAGCAATAAGGGTAAAGGGGAAGAAAAGGGAAAGGGATAATAGAAGGGAGGTGGGACCATAGGAGGCGCTGGTCAAAAACAAAACACTAGTGAGGGGGGGAAAGGAGAAAGGAGAAAGAAAAGCATAAACGGGGGGGGGGGAAAGGATGGAGAAAAAGACACAGATAGTAATCATAACTGTAAATGTAAATGGGATGAACTCTTCCATAAAATGGAAGTGTATAGCAGATTGTATTAAAAACCATAATCCTATAATATGTTGTTTACAGAAAACACATTTGAAAAAGAACGACACATACTGGGTAAAGGTAAAAGGCTAGAGCAAAATATATTATGCTTCAGCTGAAGTAAAAAAAGCAGGGGTAGCAATCCTGATCTCAGACAAAGCAAAAGCAAAAATAGATCTTACCAAAAGAGATAAGGAAGGAAACTACATCCTGCTAAAAGGCACCATAGACAATGAAGTAATATCATTACTAAACATATATGCACCAAACAGTATAGCATCCAGATTCTTAGAGGAGAAGTTCAGGGAGTTACAGGAAGAAATAGACAGCAAAACTCTACTAGTGGGGGACCTCAACCTCCCTGTCTCTGAATTAGATAAATCTAACCACAAAATAAACAAGAAAGAAGTTAAGGAGGTGAATAGAACATTAGAAAGTTAGGTATGATAGACCTGTGGAGAAAACTGAATGGGGATAGAAAGGAATATACTTTTTTTCTCAGCGGTACATGGCACATACACAAAAATTGACCATGTACGAGGGCATAAAAAATCTCACAATCCAATGCAGAAAGGCAGAAATAGTAAATGCATTCTTTTCGGATCATGATACAATAAAAATTATATGTAATAAAGGGCCATGGAAAGATAGACTAAAAAATAATTGGAACCTAAATAATCTAATCCTAAAAAATGATTGGGTCAAAGAACAAATCATAGAAACAATCAATAATTTCATTCAAGAGAATGACAATAATGAGACAACATACCAAAACTTATGGGATGCAGCAAAAGCAATTCTTAGGGGAAGTTTTATATCTCTAAATGCTTACATAAATAAAATAGAAAAAGAGGAGATCAATGAATTGGGCATACAAATAAAAAAACTAGAAAAAGAACAAATTAAAAATCCTCAAACACCAAATTAGAAATATTGAAAACCAAAGGAAAAGTTAATAAAATTGAAATTAAGAAAACTATTGAACTAATAAATAAAACTAAGAGCTGGTTTTATGAAAAAACCAATAAAATAGATAAACCTTTGGTTAATCTAATTAAAAAAAAGAAGAAAACCAAATTACTAGTATCAAGAATGAAAAGGGTGAAACTACCACCAAGGAAGAGGAAATTAAAACAACAATTAGGAGTTATTTTGCCCAACTATATGCCAACAAATTTTAGTGAAATGGATATATATTTACAAAAATATAAATTGCCCAGATTAACAGAAGAGGAAGTAAAATACTTAAACAACCCCATCTCAGAAAAAGAAATTGAACAAGTCATTGATGAATTCCCTAGGAAAAAATCTCCAGGGCCAGATGGATTTACATGCGAATTCTCTCAAACACTTAAAGAACAATTAATTCCAATACTATATAAACTATTTGGTAAAATAGGTAAAGAAGGAATCTTACCAAATTCTTTTTATGATACAAATATGGTGCTGATACGTAAACCAGGAAGAGTCAAAACAGAGAAAGAAAATTATAGACCAATTTCTCTAATGAATATAGATGCAAAAATTTTAAACAAAATATTAGCAAACAGATTACAGCAACTTATCACATGAATAATACAGTATGACCAGGTAGGATTTATACCAGGAATGCAGGGCTGGTTCAATATCAGGAAAACTATCAGCATAATCCATCATATCAACACCAAAACTAACAGAAACCACATGATCATCTCAATAGATGCAGAAAAAGTTTTTGACAAAATACAACACCCATTCCTATTAAAAAACAATAGAGAGCATAGGTGTAAATGGGGTCTTCCTTAAAATAATAAATAGCATCTATCTAAAACCTTCAGCAAGCATAATATGTAATGGGGACAAGCTAGAAGCATTTCCAATAAGATGGGGGTGAAACAAGGATGTACATTATCACCACTGTTATTCAACATCGTACTGGAAACGTTAACTTTAGCAATAAGAAAAGAAAAAGACATTGAAGGCATTAGAATAGGCAAAGAAGAAACAAAGCTATCATTCTTTGCAGATGACATGATGTTATACTTAAAGAATCCCAGAGAATCAAGTAAAAAACTACTTGAAATAATAAACAACTTCAGCAAAGTTGCAGGCTATAAAATAAAATCATTTTGTAGAGTTAGAAAAAATAATAAGAAGATTCATTTGGAAGAACAAAAGGTCCAGAATATGAAGAGAACTAATGAAAAGAAATGCAGGGGAAGGCGGCCTAGCCATTCCAGATCTTAAATTGTATTATAAAGCAGCAATCATCAAAACTGCGTGGTACTGGCTAAGAAATAGAGTGGTAGACCAGTGGAATAGGTTAAGTATGCAAGACACAGCAGTCAATGATTATAGTAATCTATTATTTGATAAACTCAAAGACCGCAGCTTCTGGGATAAGAACCCACTCTTTGAAAAAAACTGCTGGGAAAACTGGAAAAAGAGTATGACAGAAACTAGGCATAGACCAAAACCTCACACCATATACCAAAATAAAGTCAAAATGGGTGTGTGATTTAGATATAAAGGCTGATACTATAAGCAAACTGAGAGAGCAAGGAGTAGTTTACCTATCAGATCTATGGAGAACAGAAGAATTCATGACCAAACAGGAGATAGAGAACATTACGAAAAGCAAAATAGATAATTTTGATTACATTAAATTGAAAAGTTTTTACACAAACAAAGCCAATGCAACTAAGATTAGAAGGAAGGTAGAAAATTGGGAAAGAATTTTTACAACCAGTCTCTCTGATAAGGGCCTCATTTCTAAAATACATAGAGAATTAAGTCAAATTTATAAGAATACAAACCATTCCCCAATTGATAAGTGGTCAAAGGATATGAACAGACAGTTCTCAGATGAAGAAATTAAAGCCATTTATAGTCATATGAAAAAATGCTCTAAATCACTATTGATTAGAGAAATGCAAATCAAAACAACTCTGAGGTACCACATCACACCCATCAGAATGGCCAACATGACAAAACAGGAAAATGATAAATGTTGGAAAAGATGTGGGAAAATTGGAACACTAATGCATTGTTGGTGGAGTTTGTGAAATGATCCAACCATTTTGGAGAAGAATTTGGAACTATGCCCAAAGGGCTATCAAAATGTACGTACCCTTTGACCCAGCAATAGCACTTCTAGGGCTATATCCCAAAGAGATCACACAAATGGGAAAAGGACCTACATGTACAAAAATATTCATAGCAGCTCTTTTTGTGGTGGCAAAGAATTGGAAATTGAGAGGATGCCCATCAATTGGGGAATGGCTGAGCAAGTTGTGGTATATGAATGTGATGGAATACTATTGTGCTATAAGAAATGATGAACAGGCTGACTTCAGAAAAACCTGGAAAGACTTGTATGGTCTGATGTTGAGTGAAGTGATCAGAACCAAGAGAACGTTGTACACAATAACAGCCACATTGTGTGATGACTAATATTGATAAACTTAACCCTTCCTGGCAATACAAGGATCTAAGACATCTCCAGAGGCCTTGTGATGGAAAATGCTATCCACACCCAAAGAAAGAACTATGGAAGCCGAATTGTTATTTTTTTTCCGCTTCTGTTGAGTTTTGTTTCCTCTTTTGGATGGTTCCTCTTATTGATTTTAATTTCTACTTACAACATCACTAATGTGAAAATATGTTTAATATGAATGTAAATGTATAGCCTATGTCAGATTGTATGCCATCTTGGGGAGGGTGGTGGGGAGGAAGGGGGAGAAAAATTTTAAACTCAAAAGCATATGGAAGTGATTATTGATAAATCAAAAAAAATTAATTAAAAATATTTAAAAAAAATAAAATGGAAAGGTAGGTTGAAGTTAAATTATGAAGGCCCTTGAATACCAGTTAAGAAGTTTGTGCTTAATTTGATGAGAAATGAGGATTCATTCAAGGTTTTTGAGCAGAAGGCCTGTAGATTAAGGAGAAGAACTAGATCAAAACATTTGTCCAGCCTAGGTAGGATTTGCAGACACCTCTTTTTCCCACTTCCCACTTGAAAATTTCAGTCCCTAAGTGTTATTCTTTCCCAGAAACATTGAGACATAAAATAAAACAAATGTCTGGGTACCATGGAGGACAAATTTTTCAGCACTAAAAATATTTGTAACATACTTCTAGAAAGCAATTTTTAGAAGTAAATTCTATTGTATACCTATTTTAAAAGATACCTTGTCAACTCCTAGTCTGATATCTGTTTGGAAGGTAAATCAGATAGTGATGTTGTTAGAATCTAAACATATTGGGGAAAGGCAAACAGCTGTGTGGGGAAAGTAGTTAAGTCTTGCAGAAGCCTATAATTGCTATTTATCCCTTGAGCTATTTAGGAAGTATCAAGATACAACCTTGATACCGTTATTTGAGAGAAGTGTAACAGTAGATAGATTCCATGAGTGTTTGAGTGAATCAGAGCCCTGGTTTACAATAGTTAAGATAATTACTATATCTAGAACCTATGAAACAACTTTTTTTACCATTTAAAAATGTGTTTATTCAACAAATATTTATTAAGCACCTACTATGTGCTAGGTTATGTTGTAATTGCTAGGGATTCAAAGACAAAAATTAATTGATCTGTACTCTCAAGGGGTTAATATCCTATTTGCACAATAAAAGCTGTAACAATGATCTCTTCTTCAATGCATATTCATATTCATATGTGTTTAGTCAGTAAATAAGTATTTTATATTTATTAAAAGTTTTCTCTTATGCTCTATTATGCTCAAAAAAGTCATGTTAATGTCGATCTTTTTTTTTCCTCCAAAAAGTAAGAGACAATAAGACTAAAGATAATTGTTTTGAGATAAATTTAGGAATATGCAACTACCAAAGGGCTTACAAAACAGGATTGCCAAACGCAAAAACCTTAAAGCAGTCTTAGACTAGTGGCCTGGAGCAACTTGTGAGACTCTAAAATGGGTCAGGGAAAGGTCTTGAGAGAGAGGCAGGAGCACTGAGCACGCATGCAGAAGACATGTATGGAGTATCTACATTAGGGCAATATGGAGAATGTCTTTCTTTAAGCAGGATACTGAGGTAAGAGGAATTGTGTGTAGGAATCTGGGTCCTAGAGTTTCATAACACAGTGATATCAGTTTGAAAAGCAATGATAAGCAATCATTAATCAAGTTTGGATTCATACCACGTGTCTGAATCAGCATTTTCTGTGTTCCTTACAGTGTTCACATGGGAAGAGTATTTGGAGGGCATAGGAAGTCCTGGGGCTTGGGTTTGGGGTGAATTCAGAGGCAATGGCATGATTTCTGGTGAGTGTATGGTGTCTCTGACAGTGGCACCAAGGAGCATGTTAGCAACAGAAAAGCTTATTCAACCCACTTCGTGTTGGCTTTAAAGGGTAGCTACCTCAAACCATCTGTCGATACAATCTATTACATAATAACCACTTACATTTATATAGTGCTTTAAAATTTGCAGTCTTTTGTCTACATCAGTTCACTTGAGCTTCATAGCAATTCTGTGAGGTGGGCTCTGTACTATTATTACAGATGAGGAAACTGAGGTTCAGGTAATTAAAGTGAGATAGGTAAGCATCAAGGTGGGATTTAATCCCAAATCTTCCTGATTTAACTAAACCCAGGACTCTAAACACCATATCATGATGCCTCTCAATGTGGATGTGTCATTCATGAATTCAAATCAAGGTCCCCCATTTCTCAGTTTCCATTTTAGCTTTTTAATACCTGCTGAGAGCAACGAGTTTTATCTATGTCTATATTATTGCTCTCAGTAGGTATATATATACGTATATATATATATAATATATATATATGGTTACCAAGAATGAAATAGTACCACCCCCAAACTTAAGTCTACTAAGTTCACAGGCTTAGTTTTGGTGAACCAATCTGTTATCATCCTATTTCCACATTGTTCACATTATTTTATCAACTTTGACTACAGACCTCAGCCTTCATCTTCCCAGGATGAAGACTCCTAATCTTGTTCTGCTACCATGTCAGCTCTTCATCCCCTTGAAAGCTCTCCACAGAGAGGATTTGGTCAAATGCAACTAAAATATGAAAGTCTTGTTACCACCTGTTCCTTTGAAGGTGAGTACTGGTTTCCTCTGGTTTTACCTATTCAATTCCAAGAATTTAAATCTAACAATTGCTTTGAAAAGGGAAGAGGGAGAGGAAGAAGTGATTGATTCTATGTTTTCTCTATCCCTTTCTAACCTGTGTTTGAAATGTTCCAACTGAAAAACTTTGTTACAAATAACATCTTAAAAGATGTAACAGAGGCACTTAGAGAAGATAAAATCACAGCAAACCACCTTCCCTTCCACTTGTCAAAGTAATTCTGTTCTCATTTTAAAGGCAGGTGAAATAATATTGAACATAGCAACATCCTAAGTCCTTTAATTATAATGTTCATTATGGTAAAAGCCTTAGTGCAGGGACACCTTCCATCACAACCCTAGGCTTTCAATTATCTTAACTTCTAAGGGAAACAATTCTTTTGGACTGAAACTTTCCTGCTTAGTTCCTAACCAAAGGTACTTTTCAAGATTGGTTTTGTTTTATTTTTATTTTTCAAATAACTGGATATCTTATAGGCTGTAGCTAAGGTAGTGGTTGAGTTTATAAATCAAAGCTGAGGAGGTTTTTATTATTGAAAAGGGAAGAGTGATATCACCACTCTTGTCATCATCTACAAAGAGGCAATGTCAGGAAAATGATTCTGAAATTTCATAAAATGCTGGGAGTGGAATTAGAAAAACCTGGGCTCAAAACCCATCTCTGATGTTAATTACCTCTGCAACCATGGAAATTACTGAGCTTCTCTGAACCTTAGCTTCCTCATCTGTATAATGGGAAACAATCCTTATAAAACTTGCTTCATATGGTTTGAGGTTCAAATGAGAAAACATAGGAATGAACACTTTCCAAACTTTAAATGCTATATATAAATGCCAGCTATGATGACGGCAGTGATGAAAAATCATGAAATTCTAGAGCTGAAAGGGACCTTGGAAAACATATAATCACACATACCCCTCTCATTTTACAGATAAAGAAAATGAGACTTAGAGATGCAAAGTGAGTACTTCAGATCAAGAGTGCATCATGTATAGATTGAACTAGATGATCTCTGAGTTCCCTTTTAAAGGAACTTTTAAAAAGTTCTTACTTTCTTTTGACCACAGACCTCAGCCTTCATCTTTCCAGGATCAAGACTCCTAATCTTGTTCAACTACCGTTTCAGCTCTTCATACCCTTGAAAGCTCTACACGAAAAGTTTTCTTCCTTCCTTCCTTCCTTGAAATGTTGCAACTGAAAAACTTTGTTACAAATAACATCTTAAAAGGTGTAAAAGAGGCACTTAGAGAAGATAAAATCACAGCAAACCACCTTCCCTTCCCCTTGCTAAAGTAATTCTGTTCTCATTTTAAAGGCAGATGAGATTCTGAGGCACTGAGTGACTTTCTGTGAGTCACACAGCTAGTAAGTATCAGAGGTAGAATATGAACCCTTGAATTATCTTTCAGTGTTGAAATTTGAGGAGTCTGTGACTTGACCAAAAGCACAGAGCTAGTTGGGGATAGAGCTGGGACTCAAATCTAAGCCTCCTGATTCTTGGTCTAGTAGTAGAGAGTGAGCTGGTCTCAACATAAGGAAAATCTAGGTTTGGAGGATAATAAATCTAGAGCTGGAAGGGACCTTGGAGACCATCTGGTCCAACCCCCTCATTTTATAGATGAGGAAACTGAGATCCAGAGAAGTGAAGTAACTTGCCTACAGTCAGACAGGTAGAAAATAGCAGAGGCAGGATTTGGTTCCATCTGACTCAAGGGCCAGTGCTCTTTCCATTGTACCTTGCTGCTTAGCTGCAGTCAAGACATTGTGCTAAGCATTGGGGATACAAAGAAAAGTAAAAGACAGCTCCTGCCACAAGGAGATCACAGTCTAATGGAATAGCCAACACGCGAACAACTACGTACAAAAAAGATATAAACAGTATAAATATAAAAGGAAGGCAATAATATTAAGGGGAGGGGGGGTTAGGAAAGGCTTCTTGTAGAAGGTATAATTTTATCTGAGACTTGAAGGAAGCAAGTGAAGCCACAAAAAATTCCAGGCATGGAGAACAGCCAACAAAAATACATGGAGATTTAACTAAAAAGCTAGTTGAAACAATTAATGATTTTAGCAAAGTAGCAGGATATAAAATAAACTCACATAAATCAGCATTTCTATATTGCCAATAAAGTCCTGTGAGAGGAGATAGTAAGAAATAACCCATTTAGCATAGTATAAAATACCTGGGAGTATACCTGCTAAGACGAACCCAGGAACTACATGAACACAAATATAAAACACTTTTTATACAAATAAAGTCAGATTTAAATAACTGGATAAATATTTATTGTCCATGGGTAGGCAGAGCCAATATGGTAAAAATGACAGTTCTACCTAAACTAATCTACTTATTCAATGCCATTGCAATTAAATTATAAAAAAAAAAATCATTGAGCTAGCAAAATTCATTTGGAAGAACAAAAGGTCAAGAATATCTAAAGAATTAATGAAAAAATATAAAAGAAGGAAGTTTAGCAGTACCAGATCTTAAACTGTATTATAAGGTGGAAAGAAAGATGGATTAGTAGAACAGAGAAGACATACAATAAATAGTAGTAAATGATTATAGTAACCTTGTGTTTTGACAAATGTAAAGATTTTAGCTTGTGGCATAAGAATTCACTACTTGATAAAAATTGTTGGGAAAACTGGAAAGCAGTCTGGCAGAAATTGTGTATAGAACAATATCTTACACCATTTACCAAGATGAGGTCAAAATGGATACATTAACTAGACATAAAGAGAGATATTACAAGAAAATTAGAAGAACATGGAACATATTACCTTTCAGACTTATGGATATGAGAAGAATTAATGAATAAATAAGAGAGAGCATTTGGAGATGGAAAATGGGTAATTTTGATTACATTAAAATAAAAAGGTTTTGTACAAATAAAACCAATATAGCCAAGATTAGAAGGAAAACAGAAAATAGGGGGGGAAATTTTACAGAGAGTTTCTCAGATAAGGGTCTTATATCTCAAATATACAGAGAATTTGTATTTATATTTGTATTTGTCAAATGTATAAGAATGAATCATTCTTTAATTGATAAATGGTCAAAGGATATGAACAAGCAATTTTTTGATGAAGAAATCAAAGCTACATGTAGTCAGATTTTTTAAAATGCTATAAATCATTATTGATTAAAAAAATGCAAATTAAAACAATTTTGAGGTATCATCTCACACTTAGCAGACTGATTAAAATGATAGAAGGGGAAAATGACAAATGTTGGAGGGAATGTAGAAAAATTGGGATGCTAACACACTGTTGGAGGAACTGTGTGAACAGATCTAACCATTTTGGAGAGCAATCTGGAATTATGCCCAAAGAGTTATAAAACTGTGTATGCCTTTTGACCCAGCAATACCACTATTAGGTCTGTTTCCCAAGGTGATCAGGGGAAAAGGAAAATCCTCTAAAACAGGCCTGTACAACATACATCCTGCCAAAGGATTTTGGGCAGCTGTGAAAGATATAGGGTAACTACTGCCCACTCTCCTGTTTGTCACGTGACCAGTGGCAACCAACCATTGTCTGTCTCTAGTCTACCCTATCTGCAGCCTGAAGAAGTTTACAAGTTGTGCAGGTCTGCTCTAATGTATTTCTAGCAGCTCTTTGTGGTGGCAAAGAAATTGAGATGATGCCCGTCAGTTGGGGAATGGCTAAACAAGTTGTGGCATATGACTTTGATGGAATACCACTATGCTGTAAGAAATGATGAGCAGGCTGATTTTTAGAAAAACATGGAAAACTGGCATGAAATAAGGAAGAGTGAAATGAGCAGAACCAAAGAATTGTTACTGTATACAGTAATAGCAATGTTGTTTGAAGAATAACTATGAAGGACTGAGTTATTCTGAGTATTGTAAATACTCAAATCAACTACAAAAGGACCTGTGAAGGAAGATGCTATCCACCTCCTGAGAAAGAACTGATAAATAGCAGTATGCATAGTGTGATTTTACATACATACACACACACACACACACATATACACACATGCGTGTGTGTGTGTGTGCGTGTGTGTGTGTGTAATGGTGGCCTTCTCTAGTTCTCCAGTTCAGTCCTGGTGGGGTGGGAGGAAGACAGTTCAGAACTTGTAGCAAAAAAAAAAAAATTTTTTTAAATACATGGATTTGAGAGATGGAGTATCTATGTGAGGAACAGCAAGGAGGCCAGTGTCACTGAATAGTACAGCATGCCAAGGGAAGTAAGATATAAGTGAAAAGGTAGGAAAGAGTCAGTTTATGAAAGGCTTTAAAAGCCAAACAGAGGGTTTTACATTTGATCCTGAAGGTAATAGGGAGCCAAGGGAATTTATTGAATAGAATGAGTGAGAAGGTCAGACTTGTGCTTTATGAAGATCACTTTGATCCCTGAGCAGAGGATGGGTGTTCTCTATACCAGTGAAATCACAAGGCCAAACTAAAACAAAACACAGAATTCTCTCAAATGCATTGTCTTTTTGATTCTTATAAGGACCCTGTGAGGAAGGAAGCAAGAAAGCATTTACTAAGCACATACTACTATATGCCAGACACTGTGCTAAGAACTTCACAAATATTATCTCATTTGATCTTCACAATAACTCTTGAGAGGTAGGGGAGAGAGGGGGAAAGCATTTATATAGCACTTACTATGTTCTGGGCACTCTGATAAGTGTTTTTTAATTTTAATAAATATTATCTCATTTGATCCTTACAATATCCCAGTGAGGTAGGCACTATTTTTGTCCCCATTTTACATTTGAGGAAACTGAGGCAAACAGCAGTTAAGTGACTTGTTCAACATCACACAGCTAGTAGTCAGTAGAGGTCAGATTTAGACTTAGTTTTTCTGTCTCTAGGATCAGAGCTCTATCAACCTCATGACCTACCTGCCTTTAAAGTAGGTAGGTAGATAAGTAGGCAGACAATACCATCTCCCTTCTGCAGATAAGATCCTGACCTCTAAAAGTTGCAGAGCCAGTGTTCTTTCTTCTCTCCCCTGCTGCTGTGACAAAGGTTTTGGCCAGTTGATTGCTAGCTTAATATGAGGCAAAAAATGTGATATCATTGCATTCACCCCCCCAAGAGATAATATGTCCATATTAATAGAAATTACTCTCCAGAACAATGAAGGTTATAGTGCTCTTGCACTCTGTGGTTGAATTACTGTGTTCAGTTCTGCCAGTCATATTTTAAGAAAACTAAGCTGCAAAAAGTCTACAGGAGAGTGATCAGGAAGGTGAAGAGATTGGAAACCATTTCATTTGTGAAATGGTTCAAGAAACTAGGGGATAATATATAGCCTAAAGATGAATAGATTCGGGAGAACATTGTAGCAATCATTAAATTTTTGAAGGGTTGTGGTATGGAAAAATAGAAAGGAATTGGATTTATTTTGTATTGGTCTAGTGGGGAAACCTAGGGGTGAAACTCATAGTGGAAGCTTCTAGAAAGAAGCCTAGGTAAAGTATGACATCATAGTAAAGTAGCAAGAACACTGGCTGTAGAGTCAATGGGTCTGAATTCAAATCCTGATTCTTGCTCTTACTACCTGTGCAGTGCTGGACTAGTCAATTAATTTCTCAAGGTGGTAGGGTAGGGGTGGGGGAGCCTAGATGTTGTCTAAGGTCTCTTCTAGTTCCAGATACATAAATCTATTAATTTCTTGACAATTTCAACTGCCTAGAAATGTAAGCAACTGCATAGACATGAGGTAGGTAGTGAGTTCTCTACTACTGGAGATTTTCAATTAGGAGCTGAAATCCTCTCATTTTATTCCTCACAACATCCCTGGGAGGTAGGTGCTGTTATTATCTCTATTTTACAGATGATAAAACTGAGGCAGTCAGAGGTTAAGTGACTTGCCCAGCTAGTAAGGATCTGAGGTAGGATTTGAATGTAAGTCTTCATGATTTCAAGTGCTACACTCCATCCCACTGTACCACCCAGTTGCCTGTCAGTGATGGAGGGCATTCATATTTCAGTAACAGATTAAATCAGATGATTTCTGAAGTCTCTTTCTCTTATGATTTCATGACCATATAATTTTAATATTCACATTTCTTCATGAGAGCTTTAAAAATATCTGTGTCCTCTGGAAGAACTCATTAGAAGTCTTTGAGGTCTTTCTCTGGCATCCTTTTCCTAGTTTAATTTACTTGTATCTCTGTATTCTGATGCTTATTGGATCAAAATGCTGAAATGAGACACTGGGGGAGGGCTATCAGAATCTAGACCTGTGATGTCATCAGTTTAGGGAACTCCCAGTGTGGAAACTCCCCCTACCATTGTAGATTAGCCGCTCATTTTAATTTATAGTTTTAGGGAATGCCTGGGGACTGAAAGATAAGTAGCTTATCTATCATCATGGAATCAGAGTCACAGATTTAGAGCTAAAGGGGACCTCAGAGGACATCTACTCCAGCCCCCACAATTTACAGATGAGTAAATAAGACCCAAAGATGTTAAATAATTTGCTCAGGGTCACACAAGTAGTAAGTGGTAAAGCCAAAATTACAGGCCAGGTCCTGATCTAAATTCAATAGTCCTTCCACTGTACTAAGCTAGTTACTTAGCTAGTATGTGTCATAGGCAGGATTTGAGACCAGCTCTTCTTGACTTCAAAGTAAAAGGAATTCTGCCTCTGGAGTCAGAGGATGTAAGTTCAATCCCAGCCTCTGTTACCTGTGTGACCTTGGGCAATCAACAAACAACCATCCATTAAAGCATCTACTATGTGTCTAGCATTATACAGTGTACTGGGGATGCAAAGACAAAGGTGAAAGTCACTGCCCTAATATGTATTTAGGTTTTTGAAGCACCCTCTTTAGAGCTAATTCCTCAATTCCCACGCAATAGCAGGGCAGGTCCCCAGGTGTGGCTGACTACACTGTTCTGTCTCTGGATAATTCTGTGGGGCTGGAGAATGTGCTTCCCATTCATTATCATCCAGATTTAATTAGCTTTTAGAAAGGCTATTTACTAACATATAGCGAGAATGGTAGGACCAAAACAATGCCCCCAAACCTGAGGTTCTCTCTCCCCTTGGATGCTCAATGAGAAAATGGACTTAAACTACACTGGTAAGTTGACACACATATAGAGGATGCATGTGACAAAGAGTTGATTCATAGTTCTTGGTTGTTGAGTTCTTTTTCCTTTTATGGAATCCACATGAAATTTCCTTTAGGTCTTTATCGAGCTCCAAGTTAGTATTTTTGCAGAGTTGGTAGCCTTTGTTTCTTTCTGCCCCTAATGGGGCAAGATTCCTGAAGCTGCCTTTCTTGACACTTCTGTCTTTCCACAACCATCTGCAGGTGCTTCCTCTGTCATCAGCCATTGTTATTACCTCTGGTGGACATCACCATCAACTTCAGTTGCCATTGGGGCTTCTGATGGTTTTGAACTTTCCGAGTTCCCAAGGCTGTAACCTGGTTAATTCTGTCTCAGGACATATACATTCATCAAGACTAGAGATGAACAAATACAAAACAAAGAGAAGCCATGAACTCACTATCACATGGCCAGGTGGGGATATGTACCTTGCTGCCATTCCCCTCCAAGACAGCTCCCAACAGCTTACTCCTTTTGTACACACATTCACTTCTGACTCAACCCACTCATGAGTCATCAGTCCTTCTGGCTCCTCAGCCAGTCAGAAGACTTTTTGTCACCACACAGCTACTCAGTCACTCATGGCAACAAGTGATATCCTCAAACTTCTACAAGTGGTTGGATTAGAAACAGACAGAAAATATGCTCTAAGGGCTCTAAGGACTGAATCCTGTCAGGAAATATGCCTCTCACAAGGACTTACACACACACACACACACACACACACACACACAGTAAATTAACCTTCCCTATTACTGTTAAACCACTCCATCCTCCTAGTTACCCAAGCTCACAACCTTGGTGACATCTTCAACTGCTTTCTCACATGTACCCCACATATCCAAATCTGTTCCCAAGTCCTGTTTCTATCTTCACAACATCTTTCTCATAGTCCTCTTTTCTTCCCTCACACCACTGCTCTGGAGCAGGCCTTCATTTCCTCAGCCTGGACTACTTCAATAGCCTACTGCTTGGTTGCAAATCTCTCCTCATTCCAGTCCACCTCCCACTCAGATGTCAAATGGATCTTTCTAAAATAGCAGATCAGACTATGTCATCCCCTCCCCTTAATAAAACTCCAATGCTTCTCTGTTATACCCAGGATCAAATATGAAGTCCTCTGCTTGGTTTTTTTAAAGCCCCTCATAACCTGGTCCCTTTCTACCTTTCCAGTTTTATTTCACTTTATTCTCTACATACTGTATGATCCAGTGACACTGGCCTACTTGGCTGGTCCTTCAACTGACTTGGTATCCTTTCTCTAGCTATCTTCCCTTTCTGGAATGCTTTGCCTCCTGGTTTCTTTCAAGACAGCTTAAACTCCACCCCCTGGAAGAAGCTTTTCCCATCTCTCCTCTCCATCCTCCCCCTTCCCCCTTCTACTAGTACCTTCCCTCTGTTACCTTTCCTTTACTCTGTATACATCTTGTCTGTACAATTGTTTACATGTTATCTCCACGAGAATGTGAGGCTTTTTTTGTTTTGTTGCCTTTGTGTCCTCAGATCTTAACACAGTGTTTGGCTTATAGTTAATATTTAATTAATGCTTGTTGATTGACTGCCTGATTTATCTATAAAAGGAGCACAATGGCCTAGATGGCCTGAGGTCCTGGGAGCTCTAAATCTATTATCTTACAATTCTCTGCCTCTCACTTATATTTTTGTTAAACAGATTTTTAAAAAATACTCATTTTTCTTTAAAGCATTTCTAGACATTGTTTCCCCACAGATAATGCCACAACCACATTATAGGTTTATTTGCATGGGGAATAGTTACAATAACAATACTACACAGTGATTTTTACAATAAGGCATTTTATAACAATGTTCCAGGTAGAGTTAAAAAGTGGAGGCTATCCCCTTGATTATAAAGAAAAATCTGCTTTAATTTATTTTTCAGAAAAAGCAGCTTTAACTGAGTCGTGTTTAACTGAATTTTTGTGTTAAACTGAATGGCCATAAGCAAAGCGAATCTAATACCTTCAGTAAGCGACAGGCACCCCTCAACTACTCTTCTTCCATCTTCAATAGATTATCCAGATAATTTTCTCAATCTATAACTTCCTTTTCGAAGGTGTATAGACACAAGTGAGGGAAGGGCAGAGAACATATGAAAATTCAAGATTTTTGTTTATAAATGTCATTTATTCAAAATTTGGAACTATCCGTAAGGACTACCTAGTTCAAGCCTGGCCTGTTTTATGAGTTAGCAGCAATTATTGCTTCGTAGTCTCTAGGCTGCTGCATCAACTTTTTAATACACGAAGAGCTCGGAATCAGTGCAGTTCTACGGCTCTTACCAACTTAAGTGATTTTACAAAAGCAAAGCGAACACAGTCAAATAAGAAGGGCTATGTGTGCGAAGGGGGAGAAGTGGGAGCGGATTTCTCTGGGGGAATGGACCGCACAATGCACCCGAGGACATCCTGTAGTTGAGAGTAACCTTAATCCCAGGAGGGAAAGGGGATTTTAAACCCAGACTTGGCCCAAAGTTTCGCCAAGTGCTGCCTTCCACCGCAGCAGCACAGAGAAGCAATGGCCAGAGTTTCTGTCCCTTTAAGCAACCAGGGAGGATTAGGGTGAGGGGGAGATCTCAGTCTCTTGGTAGTCACGTGAAACAGGGAGAGAAATTGGAGGTCCCGGAGGTGGCTGGGAAGGAGGAACTTCGGGGGAAAGTTTTTTTTTTTTCTTTTTCTTTCTTTCTTTCTCTCCCCCTCTCCCCTCCCGCTTCCCTCCCCTGGTCGCGGATTCGGTGCGGGCGGGCGCGCAGAGGCAGGAGGAGGCGGAGTCGGCGACCGGCTCGGGAGGGCAGTTCTCCAAAACTTTAGTTTTGGTGTCTGCTGAGAGTTTGGGTCTCAGTCGGGCGCAGCCGCCGCAGGGAAAAGAAAGGAAGGAAGGAAGGAAAGGAGGAAGGAAAGGAGGAAGGAAGGAAACTAAAGAAAAGAGAAAGAGGAGAAGGGAACGAACAAGCCTGAATTTCGTAGAGAGAGTTCAGGGAGAAAAGTTTTCTGGCGGCTAAGGTCCCGGGCTGAGCCACTCCCGAAACTCCGGAGCGGCGTCCGGAGAACAGTCCGGGGGCCCCAGAGGGGGCGGAGAGGTCGCTGCCGGGGATGCGGCACTGCTCCGCGGACCCCCAGCGCTGAGACTAGGACAAGGAGGAGGAGGAGAAGAAAGGAGAGGAGGCCACCCTAGCCGCCTGCGCCTGCGGGGCCCCTGGTCCTCTCCACCTCCCTAGTTTTCTAGTTGCGGGTCCGGGGCTGTCCCGGACGGGCGGAGCCCTCCCCTCGCCGGGTTAGGGGGTGCGTGCCGGGGGGGAGGGAAGCGCAGAGTGGGAGAGCCATGGATCCGGGCCAGCAGCCGCCGCAGGCGCCCTCCCAGGGCCAGGGGCAGGCTCCGTCCCAGCCCCCCCAGGGTCAGGGTCAGGGACCACCGACTGGCCCCGGGCAGCAGGCGCCTCCGGGGGCTCCGGGCTCACAGGCTGCGCCGCCGCCGCCCCCAGCTGGGCATCAGATCGTGCATGTGCGGGGGGACTCGGAGACAGACTTGGAGGCTCTCTTCAACGCCGTCATGAACCCCAAGACTGCCAATGTGCCCCAGACGGTACCCATGCGCCTCAGGAAGCTGCCCGACTCCTTCTTTAAGCCCCCGGAGCCCAAATCGCACTCCAGACAGGTAACTTCACACTTCCCTTCCCCTCTACCTGCGTTTGTGAATCCCTTCTCACCCCATCGCGGGACTCGGGAGACCCAGGGACTCTGCGCTGGGCGGGGAGGGGGGGCGGCTTGGAAGCATGGCCCTTCTGGCCTGGCTGGGATGGGCTGGTCCCGGGGGCTCTCAGGGCACTGAAGAAGGGGGTGGGACAAGAGACTACTTGTGAGTGGAGAAACTGGAACTGCCGGGACTGGGCAGTGGGGGGTGGGGGTGGGGGGTGTTTAAGCCGCTTCTCGGCTGACTTTCACACTCCTTCGGCCCCTCCCTGCTGCTGCTGTTCTGGGCTGAGATTTTTTTTTCTCCCCCCCCCCCCCCCCCCCCCCCCCTCCCCCCCCTTTCCGGGCCTTTTTTTTTTTTCCCCCCCCCCCCCCCGCCGCTCCTGGTGTTCCCGTCAGGTTCCATACTATCCTGGGGGTTGTAGAGATTTGTGGGGCTTTGGGGAGGTCCCCCTTTTAATTTCCTTTCTCCCCTTTTTCTCAGGTTGGCGGGAGGAGTTAGGGGGAGGTTGGTGGGGGGCGGGGAGGGGAGGAGAAGGAACTGGGAAGGGAGGAAGGGGGGTGGGGAAAAAGTTGCTGAGAGCTCTGTGCTACTTGGTGGGCTTGCACTATGCAAGCACCTCCCCTCCCTCCGCACCTTCCTTCCTTCCCTCCCCTGGGGGGGGGGGGGGGGGGGGGGGGGGGAGTCTGGCATTTTGTGTGTGGGTGAGTTGCCAGCGGCAGCCTAGTTTGTGAAGTTGAGCTCTGGGCCCCCCTCTCCTTCAGGGCCTCTCAGTCCACATCAGTCTCCTGGGGAGTAAAATAATTGTTCTCTTGTTTTCCAACGTTGATTACGGGGTGGGGGTTGAACCAGTCCATTTAGTTTCCTTACTTTTTCTCTCTTGCTCTCTGCTCCCCCCCCCCCCAGGAAAGCATTTATTTCCGTCCTTCTCAGTTTTAGCACTTTTCGGAGCTACGAAACACAACTTCCACTTCAGAGACTTCCGAGACTTTTCCTGAAAGTTGTTTATGGAGTTAGTTCTGCCACCCTCCAGCTCTTTTGTGACATAGATTGTTAGTTCATTTCACTTTTAAAAAGTTAGTCGCATTAGGTAGTTTTAGAAATTTACTCTACGATTAAATACTTTCGAATGAGCCATTTTTGTTATTTGTGAAGGATTGGAGTTGCTTTTCACAATTTTTTTTAAACGCAGGCAGCCTTTGATAATGCTATACAGGTTGACTCATACGAAGTCCAAGTATGATTAAAAGTTAATGTTTGGGAAGCGATGACTAATTCTAGGATAGCCATTGCTTTTTAATTCTTGCTGGGGTTGTGAACATGGCTGCTCTTAAATATTCATCCAACTTCATTATTTATTGTTTAGGAGATTTTTCAAAACCAAAAAGTCAGAGGTGCTTTCTTATAGAATCAGCTATATGTTAATTAAATTCCCGTGGGTTAAAAAAATACTAAATATAGATTTTCTTTTTTTTTAATAACTTGTTACCCAAAAAACTTGGCATAGGAATCTTGTCCAAAATCTAATTTGTTTTCCAAATACTGTCTAGTAGTTAGGCTTTGAGTAACTAATGTAAAGAATAGTTCTCTCCTACCCCCACTTCCCATTCACATTAGTTAAAACAGTCTACAAGTATGCAGTAGATACGGGCCTTTTTAAAGTCTAAAGCTCTCTTAAGCCTCTGGACAACTGGGGGAGGGGGGCGGAAGGGGTTCTGGTAAAGAGCAAGAAGGAAAAAGTAGTTAGTAACTACATCCCTCAATAGGCAAGCTGTGAAAAGTGAGGTTGGGTGTGCATCTATGGATTCATTGTATGTGTATGCACACTTTAGCAATACCCAGCTGGCAGCTAAAAATGTTCAACAAAAACTGTAAAATAGATTCCCCATTTTAGATTCATCCAATAACAACTATATATCAAAAATAAGTGGGACTGCAAATGGTATATCCTCCAAATACTACACCAATATATAAGAGTCAATTAAGTACTACAGTAATTACTTCTGGTACTTTGTTTTAGATGCATTGGCTTTTACAACCGAGTTCATAATCTAAAATTGTTAACTAGACCTGAGTAAGGTTAATAACTGTATCCTGAATTTTCCTTTGTCTTGTTGCTGCTTAACATATCAAGAAAAGTTCACACTAATCATGAATTGAAATACAAAGGCAAGTTCTGATTTAAGGCATATGCCATATTCTACTAATTTCTTCCATTTCTTCCTTTCATTGCCCATAGGAATTTAAGAAATTCCAGGCACTGAGTCATCCTTCATAACTTTTACCTGATTGTAATCTCTGAACAGTTCCAAACTATACAATGTTCCTTAGCTAACTAAATTAACATTTGAAGCATCCTGTGGATCTTACTTTTAGAGCTGGAAGGGATCTTCAGGGACCTCTACTCCAATCCACCATTCTACAGATGAGGAAACTGAGGTCCATGGAGGTTATGACTCAAGCTGTCAAGTAATGCCCTCATTATTTAGGTGCAGAGATGTGGTAATAACTGTTTAATTTAAATTCAGGTTCAAGTGTGGATTTTTTTTTCACTTGTTAATGAATTTTTTGTTGTCAGAAACAATGTTAGCATTGTTTAAAAGTTGTTTTAATTGTGATGCTTTATTGATTGGAATTTATTCATAATGAGGAACTAAATACTTACACTGTAGTGTTGCTCTGTTTTAGGGTGAGGGGAATGCTGATTTAAAAAACAAATCACTTGAGTACTGATTTCTTCAGTAGCAACTGGTAGCATAGAGTTTTCTGAAAGAAAAGAATGCCTTCATAACCTTATTTCTGATTTTTGAATCAAGTTCTTAAATACCTTTTGTGCTTTGTACTTATTTTATTAACCCTTTAGAAAATACAGCTTCATAATATGCAGCATGTGGCATACATAAAAGCACTGAGGTGGAATTGGTGAACCTGCTGTATTTTAATCAGGCTCTGTTACCTAATATTTTGATTGACCTGGGGCAAATAATTTAATCTCTCTGGACCTCTGTTTCTTTATTAGTCAGACAGGCATTTATTAAGCACCTACTATTTTCCAGTAACTGTACTGGATGATATAGATACAATGACAAAAATAAAATGCTTATGGAGGCCCCTTCTCTTGAGTCAGCTAGGTGGCACAGTGGATAGATAGAGTGCTGGGTTTAGTATCAGGATGACTTGAGTTAAAATGCTATTTCAGTAACTGTATGATCGTGGACAAGTCACTTAATCTTTCTCAGACTAAGTCTGTAAGCTGACCCCACCACATACTTTGAAGTCCAGTGACATTGACATCTTTGCTGTTCCTCATACATGACACTTCCATTTCCCAGGGGGAATAGTAGCGCCTACCACCCAGGGTTGTTCTAATAATCAAATAATATATTCGTGAAGCACTTTGCAAACTGTAAAGTGCTATATAAAAGTTCTGTCAGGTGATAGACGATCTATCATATATGCATGCATGCATATATAAATACATACTAGGTATTTTGGGGTTGGGGAAAACTGAGCTAATAGCTGAGACTGGGGAAGGCTTCACATAGAAAGTGGTGCTTGAGCTGAGTTTTGAAGGAAACAAAGGCTTCTACGATTTGGAGGTAAAGAGAGAGTACTTTCCAGACATGAGGGTCAGCCAGAGGAAAATTATAGAGACTAGAGACGAGGTGTTGTGTTTGAGGAATAGCAAGAAGCCTCAGATCTGTATGTGAGGTTATGAGGTAATTGGTAGGACCAGATCATAGTATCATAGATTTAGAGCTGTAAGAGACCTTATACCTCTAAGGTAGCATTCCTTTACATCTGGGGTTTTAAACCTGTACTCTGTGAACCTTTCTTTTTCATTTTACGCATTTATGAACCTCATTCTGAAAAGATGTACATAGGCTTTACTGACGATCCATGACACAAAAAGTGAAGTTCTGCTTTAGATGAAACGAAACTTTGTATTTATAAAAGTATAGATTTAAATCAAATCACAACCTGCATCTTCATAATAATCTTCCAACTTCACTTTACAATTTTTTTTGAAGTACAACCTAGGTTTTTAGTCTCAGCTATTTCACTTACTGGCTGTGTGACCTTGGGTAAGTCAGTTAACATATTTGAGCTGTAATTTCTTCACCTATTTTAAAAACAAAAGCAGATGTTTCTTATTGACATAATAGGGTTATTGACAGCAAGTAAGAGAATATATGTGAAAATGCTCTGAAACCTCTAAAGCACTATATAAATATAGGTGTTATTTACTTATGCCTGTGTCAAGTGCTAAGCATTGCTTTAGTATCATAACATATTTCTAGTATTATTCTGTGGAATAAAAATATTCTAATGAAAGCATTTTTTTTAAACTTCCTGGCAGGCTAGCACTGATGCAGGGACTGCAGGAGCCCTGACTCCTCAGCATGTCCGAGCCCATTCCTCTCCAGCCTCCTTACAACTAGGAGCTGTTTCGCCTGGGACACTTAGCCCTTCTGGAGTAGTCTCTGGCCCAGGAACTGCACCCACTGGTCAACACCTCCGACAGTCTTCTTTTGAGATCCCAGATGATGTACCTCTACCAGCAGGCTGGGAGATGGCCAAAACATCATCTGGCCAGAGATACTTTTTAAAGTAAGTACAACTAATTGAGGGATAGGAGAGGTAAGGAGTTTTCAGCTTTTTAAAATAAAACTTCAAAGACATTTAACTTTCTCTTGACTATACCTGACCCTTCAACTATTGGTCCTTTTCTTTAGTTAAACTTCTAGAAAAAATAGTCTGCTCTTGCTGCTTCAAAATACTATTTCTTTTGGTGACCTCATCAGCTCCCAAAGATTGAACTTCATCTCTGTGCAGATAATTCTCAGATGTCTTTGTCCAGCCTTAACTTCTCTCCTAACCTCCATTCTCTAACTGGATGGTGTCCAGTTGGACATTTTGAACTGGATGTGTTATAGACATCTTAAACTCAACATTTCCAAAACCAAACTTATCTTCTCTCCAAGGTATCATCCTCAACTCTTCTCTCTGTCATACAAACCCCTTATGTTCTCCCCTTTAACCGTCCCAGGCACTCTGTTTCTAAGTTCTGTCATTTCTACCTTACTAACATTTCTTGTATGTGACCCATTCTCCTCTGACGCTGCCACCACAATGGTGTAGGCCCTCATTACCTCATACCTGGATTATTGCAACAGCTTTCTAGTTGGTCTCCTTGCCTCAAGCCCTTCCTACTTCAGTCTGTCCTCCACTAAGCTTTCAAATTGATCTTCCTAAAGCACATCCTCACTACACTACATTCAAAAAACTCCAGTGTCTCCATCTTACTTTTAGGATCTAATATAAAGTCCTCCTTTTGACTTTTAAAGTCCTTCATAAACTAAGCTTTTTCTACAGCTTACTCCCCTTCCTGACCCCACCACATACTTTGAAGTCCAGTGACACTGACTTCTTTGCTGTTCCTCATACATGACACTTCATCTCCCAATTGCAGGAATTTTCACTGGATGGGTCTCCCTCATGTCTGGAATTCTCTCCTTCCTCATCTCTACCTCCTGGCTTCCCTGGCTTCTTTCAAGTCTCAGCTAAAATCACACCTTCTACAAGAAGCCTTCCCTAGTCCTCTTTAATCTAAGTGCCTTCTTTCTGAGATCATCTCCAATTTACCCTATTAATATCTTGTTTGTATGTAGTTCTTTCCATGTTTTCTCTCCCAAGGAGTCTGTCAGCTCCTTGAGAGCAGGGACTCATTTTTTTTAACTTTCTTTATATCCCCAACACCTGACACAAAATAGGTGCTTAATAAATACTTGTTGACTTCACTTCATCACCTGTTTATTCCTCAACTCCCTATAATTTGATTCTGTTCCCCATCTGTTCTGTTCCATATCTATTCTCTCCAAGTAAGATTACTAATGATCTTTTAATTACCAAAGTCCAGTAGTCTTTTTTCTTCAATGACCTTTTCATCCTTGACCTTTCTGCACAGGTGGTTTCTATTGACTACTCTCTTCTCTTTGACACTTTTTCCTTCCTTAGCTTCAACAATGCATCATTCTTCA
This sequence comes from Vombatus ursinus, assembly GCF_900497805.2. NCBI lineage: Eukaryota > Metazoa > Chordata > Mammalia > Diprotodontia > Vombatidae > Vombatus > Vombatus ursinus. The sequence goes on from NW_020947390.1 coordinate 3,761,404, forward strand.
GATTCTCTTCATATATGTCTGACCCTCCTTTTTTGATCACCTTAACTAGTTGTTCTTCTTTCTCTTGCTCCTTGAGTCTGGGTGGTTCTCAAGGCTTTTTTTGCCCCATTCTTTCTCCCTGATGGAATCATCCAATTTCATGGGTTCAGATGTTGCGTTAAATTCCCAAATTTCAACATCTGGGTGTGCTCTCCCCTGACTCCAATTTTACGTATCTAACTGTCACCAATACTCTAAATTCAAAGTCACCCTCAAAAGCTATTCTTTATACCAACTTGCCTGTTTCTGTTTGTGATACTGCCATTTATACCCAGTTACCAGGCTTGAAACTTTGAAGTTATCTTTGATTTCTCTGACAGCACCCTTGTCTAACCCTAGTCTAATCAGTTACCAAGGTCTATTGAACCTCCCTCAATGATACATCTTGTCTCTGTTCCTTTTCTTTATTCTCATGTCCATGGCCACCACCCTAGCTAAGGAACTTATGATTTCTTACCTGGAGTATTTTATTAGCCTCTTTAATTTGTTTCTTTTTCCTCCAGTGTCTCCTCAGTCTATCCTTTACATAGTTACCCAAATGAGGCACAAGCCTGACCGTGTTGTTCCCCTGTTCAAAACCTTGAACAGGGCTCTTTAGTTTAACATTTAAGAGTGTCCACAGTAACAGCTCAACCAAGATTTATCTTTTGCCTCTGACCTTTTGGTTTACAAAACGCTTTCCTCACAATCACTCTGAGGTAGATGATCTAAGTAGCATAGTATGTCCATTTTACAGATGAGGAAACTGAGGTCCAGAGTGGTGCAATACATGGTAATGCTCAAGCCAAGCTAGTAAGCTCAGATATCCAGTTTTCTTTCTTCTGAATGACTCCAATCTCTTTTTCGAGTCTAATTTCACACTCTTCTCCTTCACTCCCTAATAGTCCAACTTAACAAGAAACTAGAATTATTCCCTTATCTCATCCAGTACCATATCACCTCCTTAGACTTATGTATCACATGGAACACATTTCTACAACATTTACCTGTTGAAATCTCTTCTTTTTCTTCTCCACTTATGTATCACTTGCTCCCTTGAGTCTCCTCTGAATTCCTACCTTTACTCTCTCCCTCACCATGAAATTAAGCTTACTCTTCATGTTTTCATATAAGCACTTTATCTGGCTCTTCTCTTTCACCCTACTGAATTATACCTTGTATCATTTACTTGTGCCTTATCTCACCTATTAAATTTTAAGTTCCTTGAAGGCAAGCACTATATTTTTTTCATCTCTAATAATTGTGAAATTAAAATGTAAATGAAATTTTATATATGTATGTACATGTATAATATATTCTATATGTTATAAGTCAGTTCTTTACTAGGAATTACCTGAGTATCAGCCTTAATGATGCCTTGCATGTCATGATCATTTTCTTTATTGTGATACAATAAAAAAAAAAAGTTCTTTAGGTTTATGGCATTTTGAGAGCCTGATGGACCTATATTTATAAAGCCTTTTGTAATTTTTTCTTTTGTAGCAATTTTGATATTTGTTTGTCAAACCTATTAACCTCATACAAAAATATGAAAGTATGTTATATTATTTTCAAATGTCAAGTATTATGGTCAGAGCATTAAATGTATATCTTATTGGTGTTACAGCATTTTACATTTTTTCTGTTTGGGAGTGAATATTGTCAGTAGAGAGAATTATGAAGAATATTCAGAGTTATTAATTTTCATTTGTTATTTTTATATATTTTTTAAGTTTGGGGGTTTAATAATGTACTTTTGTTGAAATCTTCATATAGATCATCTATTTTTAACATGTAGCCCATACCAACCAGTGTTGGAAACAGTAGTAGTTTTCTTTAAAATGGTAACTTTCTTAGGTATCAGGAGGCCTGTCTTTTTTTAAATGAGTGCCCACCAAGATTGTTAAGTGGCCTTCAAGTGTTTTTAAAAAATGTAAAAAATGCAGTTGGATTGCACATTGTTGAATAGGCTTTTCTTATATCAGATTTTGAAGTTAGAGGTACCATCTAACTTTTTTTCCTTATATATATTGAATCAAATCTTATACAAAATATTCTATAAGCTCCAAACATTAAAAACTAAAGTTTCTCTGTAGGAAACTTACTCTCTTCTGTATATAATGTTTAGGCAATTCATGATGGTAATTTTTATAAAAATCACAATTTATGTATTTTGAACTATAGTATACTTTTTAAGTTATTTGGATCTTGATAAGATAATGAAAAATAACTCAAGTGGTAATTAAGCTAGTTCAACTCTTGCTAATCATAAATGACTATAACCAACACTAGAATTATTCTTTATTTCAGATAATTGTATTAGTTACATTGAGTTTACTGTTGTGGTGAACTTTAGTATTCACTTTTTGATATTGCTCTAGGTTTTTTTTGTTTGTTTTTTTGGGGGGGAGTTGTTTCGCATCTTACAAAATGCACACTCACTCTCTTAAGTGACCTTTTGTGAAATGAGTTTTTAAGGTTTTTGGTAACTTATTCTTACAATAATTCAGGTGAAGAGCAAGGGAAATGAATTGGAGAGTTTCTACAGTTTCTTTTCCTCTTCTCCACAAGTCTTTTTTTCCTTTTTTGCCCTTTTCTTGGTGTCCTGGTATCCATTTCAAAGGGTCAGGTTTCAACAAGAACAATAAAGGGCCTGAGACTGGAAAGTACACACAAGTCTGGCAAACTCATCTGCATGAGCCAGACCGCTTATTCTCTAGCAGACATCCAAAGTCAATGATTGAAAGAGCGGCTAGCTGTGAAGGATGGGTCTTGAAGGGGAAAGGAGTGGAAACAAACCAGGTTGTTAGGAAGAAAAATAAAGGCTGTACTTTTTGAACCTCTCCCTGCTGGGTCACATGCTGACCTGGGGAGATTTTAAACAGCTTAATAGGCTGTTTGCTTTCTTCTTTCTGCTTTCCTTGGTTGGTGCTGTTGGAAGAGTGTGGAGCTCTGTTCACACTTAAAGGGTGACATTAATAGTCTCTTAGTAAGCTTTTTGCATCCTATAATATTGTCAATGGCTGGAATCAATCTATTGTTGTATAAGGTAGAATGAGTGAACTCTTATTTTGAGTCTTTTATATAAATATTCTGAGGACATTAGATGTTTATTCAGAACAGCTGACTTGATATTGCTGTGTTAGACTCAAATTGATTGAAGTGGACATTGTTGAGAAATCTTTATTAGGGTGTTAGAAATACCTACTGGCTAAATTTTTTTGATACTTTAGTTACATTTGCTACTTTAAAGAAAAACTTTTTTATTATGAAGGAAGATCATATTCTTTGACTTTTAATTTTCAGATTTTCTGATCACTTTTCAAGAGGGACTTTGGACAACTGCTTTTATGTCCAGAGTGGGGTGGTAACTGTCATTTATGGCATTTATGTCCAGATGAAGGGATCCAGAGGCCACGTTGAATAAGAAGTGCTAAAGGAAATGGGAAATATAGCAAAACCTGGAGAAAGGCAGATTAGAGGGAATATATAGCTGTTTTCATATATTTGAAGGCTCCTTGTGTCATAGAGATTAAACTTATTCTATATAACTCTGAAGGGCAGAGTCTAATAACAACAGGTAGTAATTAACAGGGAAACAGATACTGGATCAGTGTAAGAAACTTTCTGACATTTAGAATTTGGTGTAGGGTTTTTTCCTTTAAAGGAATTTAACTTGGTTTGTGAGTCCCTGAGTTCCTTGACACTGGAAGTATCCAAACAGAGACTGGATGACCACTTTATCTGGGCTGTGGTTGGAAAGATTCCTGCATTAGCAGTGAAGTTGAGCTAGATGATCTCTTAAGATTCCTTCCAGCTCTTAAGTTTATATAATATCCTAGGTAGCATCACTTTGCTCTATGAATAAGATATTGTGTTGAGAGAGGCTGGGAAGCAAGATGCATTTTTATGTTGAACTTTTCTAATTCTGAACTCTGGTACAATTCACTGGGAAACACTGGGAGATATGAATTGATATTTATAGTATCTTTGAATAGTAGTTGTATGGGTAGAGGTAACTTAATGGTATCATCAGTCATCGAGGGCAATCTGGGTTTGGAGAATCTAAGGTAGGAATTTTAGTTCCAAATTATTTTGGAATTTCAGTTTTGCAACAACCAGTTAGGCCATTAATTTTTTTCTTAGTGAAGTACTGTTATTTATAGACTATAGGCTAGAATACCAAATTATTTAGAATTTTTTCTTGTCAGAGAAAAGAAAATAACTTGAGAATTTGAAGTGTTCGGTGAATGCTAGAGCTAAATACCTTTGAATGATTGTGCTTATTTATTCATTTATTAAAAAGCATAATCTCCAGGCCAACAAAAATTATATGAAGAATGCATTTCCCTCTTTGATGTTTGAAGAGGCTTTTGGTGTATCAGTGTGGTAAATTTAAGGTAGATTCATAAAATACATTCATTTCAATCAATTCTATTTATGTAATTTCATGTGATTAACTTGCATTAAAACTACATTGTAATTAACTGAAACTTAAGAAAATTTAAAGGAATCTTAACTTAGCGTATAGATATTTCTGTAAATTAGCTAAACTCTTAATTGTAAGTGATAGAATTAGTCTAATGGACAAAGGAGTTGGCTTTGGATATATGGGTTATACTACCATAGTTAGACAAGCTGGCTTCAACATCTCTTCCATCTTCCCACCCTCATACTACAGAGCTATTAAATAATTTTCAGTAAAGTTGAAAAGTCTATTTTTAAAGACATCTAGAGGAAGTTTCAAGGTGTGAGTTTTCATGGAATAAGGCTTCTACCTTATTTTAACAAAACATGTCATGGAGGTGCAGTAAAAGTTGTCCTAGATAGTGACATCTATCTGAGTTTTGTATTATCACCTTACTTGATAAATCTGTGAAATATAGATAATCATATTTCTCAAGTGTTACTTACTTTACAACTCAAAATGCTTTTCTAGAGTTTAACACATGGTATTGGTGCAAAAAAAGCCCCAAACCCCAAAACCTCAACAACCCACAAATCTTTTCACTATTCTGAAAATAAGTATTGCTCAACCCAGCTGTCTTACAGTTTTCCTTGCAGGAAATGGTTCTTCAAGTAGTTGGTCAACAACTTCCTATTTCTTTATGAACTGCTAAATGACTTCCTGATTTAGTTTTCAATATCATCTCTGGATGTGATAAGTGTTTATCTACTCAGATTAATTTTTATCATCAGATACTCTGTGGCCATTTATTATGTTAAAATGACTATATTGTGATCTATAGGTTTTTTGTAATTTACAAAAATAATGCAAATTTTGCAAATCTCAAACCAAAGTATTTAAAAGTATTAACATATTTGAATTGTTCTCATGTTAAATTTTTTTGAGTTTCTTTTTGTTCTGATAAAAAAAAAGATTTGTTCTCTATGTAGAATGTAAGGGCTTATGTTTTTGGGGGTGGAAAGAGGGGGACATCACATACCCTGGTAAATAAATACAAAATATGCCCAAAGTCGTAATATAGGGTAAGGAAAGAACACTAACAGAAAATTAGTTTTTAATCACTTTTACTTACTCCTCCTACCTTGAGAACTTGAATTAGATGACTTCTAAGTTTCCTCCAGCTTTAAATCTATTACTCCATAAACTAGGGGAGCTGAAGAGACGGCACCTGAACTGAACCTTAAGGAGCAAGAGACTCCAAGAGGTGGGGATGGACAGTATTTCAGGCATGAGAGAAACTGCAAAAGCATAGAGATGGAAGGTTGTGTATTGGAAGGAATAGCTATCAGTTCTGTGAAGGCAAGTAATGTGAAATCAGTCTGAAAACATGAAGATATACAAATGCCAAACAGAAGGTTTCGTCAATTAAAATAAAGTACAATTCAGATTTTGCTGTCTTCAGCATTAACTGTGCTTTACAATGATTTTTGGCCCTTGCCAGTGTAGTGCTTAGAATTGTTTAGCTATTAATTTCATCTTGAAGTTCAGAGAGTCTTTCAATACTGTATTCTACCTCAGAAAGATGACCTAGACTCTTACTGCCTACTGCAGACTGTTGTAAATGTGTATAAATTGAGAAAACCAAATAAAATATATTGGCCTTTGAGTACTGTTCTTGACTTTGACTTTTGTGCTCCTCTCGTAACACTAGCCAAGTAGTAAGAACACATATAGTGTGTATTGTGTACATAATGATTGAGCTGTTCCACAAGAGGATACTTGTATTAAGAATGAGAAGTTTCTGTGTCCTGATGGAGTTAGATAGTGCTACGTTAAATGTAACTCATCTGATTTCCCTTTAAAAATGAAGGCTGTAATTTGGCCGTTGAATGTTGATTGGGTTGCAAAAACAGTTCAAATTGCAATCACATAAAGTATTTCCATATATAAGGGGAGGGAAAGTCTCCTCCTATTTGTCTTGGTATTGAGACTGAGTGGGAGAGAGATGAAAGTGTACCCTTAGCTCTCTGTAGCGTGCTTGCAGTCAGCTCAGTGGGTGGGCATCAATGGAGAGAGTGGGCTACAATACCACACTGATTTAGGGGGGGAAAAGCGCTGGAAGAACACTGTTGAATACCCTGTCATGCTTTTTTTTTTTTTTTCATTCTAATGAAAGAAGAAAAACAGTTTGGAGATAGTGGATGTGACTAAGTAAATAGAACATGATTAATCTACTGAACCAATAAATATTAACTATTTTAGTGTAAGCAATACAAAGTTTAATTGGTAGCATGGATGCTCAAAGGGAGTGAACTCAGATACTTGCATAAAGCAAAGAAATTTTAAAAAGTTAACTGTTAGAGAATATTTGCATTACTTGTGAATTTAAAGTGTAGCTTAAGATCATTCTTTAACAATAATATAGTGAAAGCTATTTTCCAATTAATAACTAGAAAAATATTTAAAAGCAGAGGTAATTTTTTTTTAAACTTTGAAAGGAACTCTAAATAAAAGGATTCATTTATCTTTTCTTCAAGTGGTTATGTTAAGGTACATATAACTCCAGTTAGTTTAGGCTTAGTACAAATCAAGGTGAGATCATTTTTTTTTCCACTTGTACTTTGGCCCAAGGTTCTTCAAATTTAATTAGTGTCTCCAACAGTAGCATAATTTAACCATTTATTGTTACATGGGAATTTGAGAAGTCATCATTATCTGAAAACAAGTTACAATGGAAGCTCTTAAAGAGTAATGCAGATTGGTTACAACAGTGCCTAAGAGAGGCAGTGCTTGCAGAAAGAGGTTTCTGCTTCCAGGATTAATCAGAACTTCAAACCATGAAAGGGACATTACCGTTTTTATGAAGAAGAATTGCTTCATGGCTCTGGTCAGTCAAGTACTGTAGCACTGAGTTTCCTGGGAACAAGTACTGCCACCATGGAAGCACTTTTATTTGCTCAGGGCTCGACCTCTTCCAAAGGCAAACAAAGAAGTTTGGTATAAATCACAACACTCTTCTCTCTCTCTCTCTGCCTTCACATTCTTAGAGGCAAGGAAAAGGGCTTGGTTGAATTGTTTTAATCCTCGTTTGGTTTATGGCATAGGAAGGATTATAATGTATAGCCTATCACGTTACAGACATTTGTTGCTCTGAATAACATTGTAAATTAGTGAAATGATGGTAATTTTGAAGTTTTATTAAAATACTAAGGCTTTCTCTTTCTCCATAAAACTTGTTTATGCAATAGTTGTGGCTGGTGTTATTAGCTGACTTTATCCTGATTTGTGGTATAATTTTTCAGTCATTTTAGGAATAGTTTTCCAATTCTCCTGTGTGCTGTAAAATTCCTTTGAACAATTTCAGACCTGATTTGTTAGAAATTTTTTTTTTTTTGCAGGGGATTAAGGGAGTGACTTGTCCCTTCCTCTTCTCCCTGTGTTTTGGGCTAACTTTACTTAAAAAAAAAAAGTCCCTTAATTTAGATGATTTTTACAGCTACCAGATAATTTTCTTCAGAGAAATTACTTTTTTGTTAAGCATGTGTGAAATCTTACTGAGTAATATTTGAAGAAAACTGCTTTCTTGTGAAGATACTAGATTCTTTGACACAAGTGGACAAGAAAGTGATTTGAAATACAGTTCCCAGTTTATTGAGAAGTGATTGCCAGATCTAGCAGGCATTTGTGGGCAGGAAGGAAAAGAAGGTATAGAAGATGAGCAGGATGTTAGATTTTTCTCTCTGAAAGTGAGGGGAGTTATTTTTACCTTATGTTCATGGAGATGCTCTCTGTAAGTATAGGGGTAGTTAACTTTAGGGAATAATTGTGTTTAAATAGAATTTTTATAAATCTAATCCTTTTAAATATACTGAGTTTACTTTTTAAAGGGATTTTTTAAAGTGAATCTTTCTGAAAAAATATGTTGTGCTATGTGTAACTATTCCCTATTTTATCTGACTTATTTTCAGATTTTGAATGTTTTCTTTAAATCATAAAATTGAATATTCTCATTCAGAGTTTGCAATCAATATGTAGCTTGAATATGGCAACTATATTTTTGAAACCAAAAATCAGGATATACAATCTGACAAAGGATATTCCTTTTGTAAAGCCTTGTTGAAATACATTTATTTTTTCTAAAACTGGGACAGAATCTGGAGGATATGGTCACTGTACAGATGACCCAAAGACTCTGTGTCACACAGGATATGTATCTCGAACCGAACATTAATTATGTCTAGTGGAACAAACAGGGCATTGCATTTTGGGAGCTAAATCATAGCTGTATCCATAATATTAGAGACTGCCATCTTTGAGTATGTGATTTTTGGGGGTCTTCTTCTTTATATAAGCAGTTTAAATTTAGTACTTTAAAGCAAAGCTTTTAAAAAGCAAACAGATTGTCCTTTTTTTCAGAGGAATAAGGGTTAATAAAATAAAATCTATCTACTGCCCTAATTTAGATCAACAAGTATTTATTGAGTCCTTAGCATTCCTACCACTATGCAAGGTGCATGTCAATTTATGAAATGGTCCCTGCCCTCACAGACTTTAAATTGTTGCTTCCTCTACCCTAAAGGCAATTGGGAAGGTTGCTTTTCTAAGCTGTCTTATCTTGAAAAGACCCAGCCTTAGATATACATCATTTTGAGGGTTTTCAGGAGAGTATTTACTACCTACAAATGATAGTATATCATTGTATGAAAAGGTAAACATTGTTTGGAGCTAGATCACAGTTTCAGGAGGACCTAGGTTTAAATTAGAGTAAACAAATAAATAAGTGGTGGAAGTGGAAAGGAAATATGTGACTCCTTGATTTGTTACCCTCATCCTGGGTTAAAAGATCATTTTTTCAAAGATCTATCTTGCTTGGTTAAATAGAAGAATGTTCTTTATAGAGTTTTGTTTTGTTTTTTTGGTGAGAAGCAACATGGCTGTCTTGGAGTTCACATGAAAAAAGACACAGGGGGACCTTAGAAGAATCATAACCTCAAAATAAACCAACAGAGCAATCTTTAGGCTTAAATGTCTTTTCTGTCTTCAATGGAAAACCAGGCCTTCATTAGCTAAAAAATGGAGTCAGCAGGCTCTTGTTCTGTAAGTCAGAAATAGTATGCTTCTTGGTGGTTAAAAGTGTCAGAAACTTGTTTGTCTTGGGAGATGAATGTTGATTCTCAGAAGAAATGCGTATTAAATTGATCTCAGTCGTATGCCAGTGAGGACCTGTACTGTAATGTTATAGTTGAGAACTAGCTAAATGGGAGGAAAGGAGCAGGGAACAACAAGCATTTTTAAAGAAAATGAAGATATGGATGATGAACAGGATATTGGGTTTTCTTTCTGAAAGTGAGAGGTTATTTTTACCTTATGTTTATAGAGATGCCGTCTTTCAGTATGTAGGGGTATATAACTTTAGGGAATAATTGTAAGTAGAATTTTTGTAAATCCAGTCCATAGTAGGCTGTGTGCTAGGCACAGTGCTAAACACTTTACAAGTATTTTCTCATTTGATCCTGGGGAAGTAGATGCTAGTATTATCTGCATTTTGCAGTGGAGGAAACTGAGGCAGACAATTTAACAGGTGAGTTGCCCAGAATTACCCAACTAGTTAAGTGTCTGAGTTAGATTTGAACTTGGCTCTTCCTAACATAAGGCCCAGGGTTCAAGTGATTGCACCACTTAGCTGCCTGTAGATGTACACTGGAGCCCAGTGTGGAATTAACTTTCCTAATGATTCAGTCACCTTTAAAATTTTATCAAATACATGTGGATAACTTTTTTAAAACCATGGGTAATACCTATAGGGTAGAGTTGGCTGAATTACAGAGGTTTCTCTTGTTCTAACACACATGTCCAGACCAATATAGGCTATGTTTCCTCTTGCACTTTGGGTGGAATCCAGATGATATAATCAAATCCTTTTTAACCCCTCATAACTGGTGGGTGTGCAGATTTTCCTGTCAGGACCAGTACCAGTCTCTTCTTGTGGATGAGGAAATAACTTACCTTTTGATACTGATAAGTTATTATCATTGTCCTTGGTATTTGAAGCTGACCCTGAGTAAGCATGACTGAAGAAAAGACTGCAGGACCAGCAAATCTTTTCCAAACTCTGTGTTTGAAAGCTGTTGTTTGGTTTGCAACTGTTACCTATGACTTACTATAGCTAACTATAGTGGCAAGCTCTAGAAATTGCTAATACAGGAAGCAGAAACCACTAATTGAAGTGGAAACATGGGAACATTGGACATCTGTCACTATCAATACTTTATCTCAGAATTTATGATAGATCAGAGGAAGTCCTTGATTTTAAAAGATGAAGTTCAGAGCAAAAAGGTAGTATTCCATGTTCTAAAATGCTAGCAGGAAAGTCAGGTCAAAAGGAATGGGGAGTGTAGAACTCAGAGAACAACTGATATGATGACTACAACATTGTAAAGAAAAACAACTTTGAAAGACTTAAAAACTATGAGCAGTGCAGTGACCAGCCATGATTCTAGAAAACTGAAGATTAAGAATGCTACCTACTTCCTGACAGATGTAATAGACTAGAGGTACAGAATGAGATGTTTTTGGACATGGCCAATGTGAGTCTTTGTTTTGCTTGACTAGACTTATTTGTCATAAAAGAAGGTACTTTTTATTTTGGGAGAAGTTGGGGGGGTAGAGAGAGGCTTAGCACATAGTGGGTACTTAATAAATGTTTACTGACTGTATTGTTACTCAAAATAAGGAAGAAAAGTGTACTGAAGAAATTAAAAAAAAATCCACAGAAGAAAGTTTGGAGTGAGATACAGAAAATAAGGATAGCTTTGAAACTAATAACATGAATTTATTATGTACTTTAAAAGTAATCACTTAGTGTAATAGAGTCCTAGTTTCACAGTCATCTTTACTTTTTGTATCCCTAGTGCTTAGCATAATGTTTTGCATATAGCAATTAATAAATGCTTCATGAATTCTCTTTTTTTGTGCACATGGTCATGTATGTTGCTGTTAGTTTAGAGTTTTAATTCTGAAAAAAAAAAAGGGATGAGTAGCTCTTTAGTTTCGTCGTCCAATTTCCATCTAATAGCCATTTAAACTCCATACTGGCCTCTGATCTCAAATCCTTTGCCCCTATCTTATTGCCACTCGTATCTTATATGGTTCTTGGTCCTGGATGAATCCTACCGTCTGTCTCCTCTCCTCCTTGAGCTATTGATTGCAACTGGATGAAGTCTCACAACTGTGCTGAGTACATTACAAATTCATGTTATCCCATATCAATTGGGTCTTCATATAATAAGGCAGTGCTTGTGTTTTGTTCATGTTTGACTCTTCGTGACATCTTTTTGGAGTTTTCTTGGCAGAGATGCTGGAGTTGTTTGCCATTTCCTTCTCCAGCTCATTTTATAGATGAGGAAACTGAGGCAAACAGGGTTAAGTGACTTGCCCAGAGTCACATAGCTAGCAAGTAGTCTGAAGCTGGATTTGAACTCACGTCTTCTTGACTCCAGGCCTGGCATTCTATCCAGTGTGCCACCTAGCTGCCCTTATAATGCCTTTTTATTCCTCCCTTCTTGATTCACTAATTGATTGAGGCAGCTAGGTGGCTCAGTGGGTAGAGTACTGGGCCTGGAGTTTGAAAGTCCTGAGTTCAAATCCAGCCTCAGACATTTATTACCTGTGTGATGCTGGGCAAGTCACTTAACCTCCATTTGTCTTAATCCACTGGAGAAGGAAATGGCAGACCACTCCAGTATCTTTGCCAAGAAAAACCGATGGACGATATGGACCATGGTGTAAAGAAAAATCGGACACAATTGAACAACAACAACTGGTTCAGCATCTCCCTACACAGGCTATTCCAAACCTTTTCTTCCGTTCTCAAGCCTTTCACACTTCCCCTCTCCGTCAATAGAGGAACTTGCCATTTACTTTTTCTGAGAAAATTGAGGTCATTCAACATGAGCTCTCTATTCATAGTCTCTTCTCCAAAGGATCTTGTTGGAAAAAGAACCTAAGGGTTTCAGGAATGCTAATTATTAGAGGAAAGGTTAGTTTTGGACAACAGTGTATTTGGCTGTCAAGATTTCTGCTCCACTGTTTTAAGACTGAGTCAACTACAGGTCATTTACTGTTTACTGGTTAACCTATAAAGAATTCAGATTTATGTACAGATTTGTATATTAAGTACATGTCTTTGTAAATACATATCTAAAGTTGCCCTGCAGTTATTTAAATAATGTTATTGTTTCAAGGATTCCCTTTCCATTTTTAATTACCTATTGGAATTGATTTGCTTGGGAAGTCTTTTTCTTTTCTACTTGAGTTGCCAGAATACTCTGGCTACAAGGTATCACGACATTATAAATTACTTGCATGTCTTCATTATGAGAACGATATAAAAGTATAACTCATATTTTCCCAGTTAATTCTAGTGGCTTCTTTTATTTGGGGTCATACTGCTCCATCCTTACCCGATGAATGCTGAGAATTTAAATAAAAGAATTCATGTACCCTCTTATTTTAAAGACATATTGTTTGGACAGTAACTTTGTTAAATGTTTCTCCCTTGTCTGTGCTTGAATTGTCCAAGTGTCTTAAAGTTTATGGAATATCAGTTTTCAAAGCCACGTGCTTCTAGAACCTGTTGTTTATATAAAAGTCAGAGCCTTCTGAATTTTAAATGTCCACCTATATGTAAGACCATTAGTAATATATCAGATAAAAATAAATTTACCTTTTAAAAGAAAATGTTCATAGGTATAAGACTAAAATATAGAAAGAAATTAATTTAGACTACTTTCTAAGTTTTTAAAATATTAAATATTAGTACATATCTGTTCTATAGTCTAGTCTTATTTGTATTTCATGGAGTATTAACATCGAGGTTTTCCTTTTTCCCCACTCTCCCCAATCTTATGAGCCCTCTTCTAGAGACATACATAAAACAGCAATAAAAATCAAATACTATTACAGTTTGTGGGAAGAGAGAATTCAAATTTTTCTATTGCATTGGGAATTCATTGCATCAAATATTGCTCAAAAAACCCATACCATTGCCTAAGGCTCAAAAATCTTTATACCAACATTATCTTTGTAATGTTTTTTATTGGAAGAGGACTCAATTTGCTTTGTTTCCCTTCTGGGTCTTGTTTATGGAGGGAAGGTTTAACTTTAACTGCCCTTTCTCCTCAAATTACCTCTTATTGACTTATCTCCCTACCTGTTTGATGCCCCAGTGGAATATAAGCTCTTTGGAGGCAGAGGTGATATTATTGTTACCTTTTTTGTCTTCAGCACTTGAGCATTTTGTGGCTTTAGGCACAGTACCCTGTGCGCCATAGGAACTTAATAAATATTTGTTGAATTAAATTGAATTGAAGGCTGAAGTAGAATAGAAAGGGTATGACATCAGCAATTAAACTTCAGTTGATCTGTGATCTTAAGACATGGTCTTCCCCTTACTAATGCCACACTCACCTAGGTTATTGAAATGTTAAATCTTATTTTGAATGAATAATGCAAAATTTGATGTTGTGTTTCTTTTAAAGAACTCAAAATATCTATTTTACAAACCAGTGAGATATTGACAGGTAGTTTGGTGATCAAGTCACATCTCTTCTACTAGAGAAACTTAGTCTTTTTCTAGGTCTTTCTGTTGGTTGGGCAGAAAATTAGTTTCTTGTTCACAATTAAAAGCTTGTTTTTGGCCATAAATTTTAGTGGCAACCCAATGATAATTTTATTCCAGAGTTTACTCCGTAATTTTATGCAGCTTTTATCCTTTTGATTAATTTATTATAATAGATTGGGGTTAAATTTTTTTAGGTTGATTCACATGCCCCAGTCGGGTAGCTAAGTGGTATATAGAGTTTAAGTGAATTACTAGAGTGCATATTGCTAGTGGAATTGTCATTGATATCTTTTTTTTTTTCCTCTTGTATCCTTGATTCTCCCCCTGTTCCACCTAATGGCTGGGACTTGATTAAAACTCTCTGGCTGACATTACTTAGCAGAGAAGAATGACTTTTTGTTTGTATTATTTAGATTTCTTTGGTGACAGGTGATAAATTTGTGATTTATATGAAATCACTGGAAGGTAGTATATTCCTATTAAAAGATAATGCCAGTGTTGTGGAATGTGTGTCTGAAAAGACTTAGGTGTGGCCATTAGTTTTTTTTGTTGTGTTTTGTTTTACATCACTCTAAAGTGAAATGCTGGACACAGATTACTTACGAAATAGACCTGCTTCTTCTTACGTGTTCGTTTAAGACTCCTAATAAGCTGCTCAATTAAAGCAAGCACCTAATCCTTTGGAATAATGAAAAAAAATTAATAGGTTTAACTTCGTAAAGAAGAAATAGGTTTGACTTAGAATAAGTCCTTTTAAAGCTCTCTGACAGTATGGATCACATTGGTCCATTTTCCTCCTGCCTAATTGAAGGATTGTGCAAACTAATGGTTTGATCCATCTTGACTTTTTAAAGTAACTAAACAGTGAATAAAAATTGAATTTTTCCAGTGAATCAGATTTCAGCATTATGATTCATGCTTCTAAAAATGAGTAACATGATCAGCAGGATATCCCTAGCCCTCTCTTGAGAATGGGTAAAAAAAAATTCTATGGCAACTCCTCCATTTTTGGTGGTAGTTGTAGCAGGACTAGGAGGAGGCTTTTACAAGAAGGAAAAAAAAAAAGAGCAGCTATTTATGGAGCCTTTCCTCAGGCCTGCAATTTGAATCCTTGCTCAGAGTTGCTGAGCAAGTCAGTGATGGCATGTCAGTGGTAATTGATTCTTCCACCCTGCAGTCACGCTGGAGTAGGAGTTTAGAACCACTGCTGTGTAAAGTTTTGGCCTTTTAAATTTTTTTTAATTGCTGACTTTTTAAAGTGGAGGAGGGATTTTAAAATGCTTTAAGCCCAAATTGTTAACAGCTAGATTATTAAGTGGTTAAAGGGGACATGCTGTTTTTTTGAGTTCATTGAAAATAGTTCTGCATCAAAGAATAAAAAATGTTATCCTCTCCCTTCCTCCTGTTGATTAAAGTCAGCTTATCAAATGCAGAGCTTTTCCAACAGTTTGGCTTAAGGTCACAAAAACAGATGTTAGGAGTTGTCTATCAAAGGCTTTCCAACAAAAAAAGTCTTGATGTACACATGCTACTGTGTTCTTTGAATTATTTCTTAGAATGTAGGCACTTTCATGGTCTTTTGGTGAAAGCATCACTAGTTTGCTTTTTTTTTTTTTTGCTTAAAATAAGTACAGTTGTGTTTAACTTTTAAAATATTTTATTGAAATCAATTAACTCTTAATTTGAGAAGTTTGTTTAATTGGCAGCATAGTGATTATTTCATATTAACTCTAGTTAGAACATTTTGCAGAGAATTTAACATCACACTAATTCTAAATGCCTAGAAATACTGTTCCATTGTCTGTGCTACATAACATTTAAAAAATCCATTTATACATTATATCATCTATTGATACATTGAGGTGGTTTGTCCACTGTTTTAGTTAATTTAAACTACTAAAGCTTAGAACTGTTTTAAGCAACTAATAGCTTAAAACTGCACTAAAACTTTTGGGATTCACTGTATTTTCATATTCATATATGCTAGATCATTTACATTGGACTTGTAAATACAAAAAAATATTTTCCAACATTACTATGTCATTTAACCTCCAAATTATACTTTCCCACATTATTCTCCCTTGCAAAATAAGTTTGCTTGTATGTAAATAGTAGTGTATATGTATGTGAGGGAGGGACAGGGATACTATTGTGCCATTATAGGATGTCCCTAAGACTGCCATTACAGTTTTTCTGTAATGCCTATAAATTGTACTTTTTGGCTTACATTTCTCTATTCCATAACCTACTGTCATCATGGGTTTCATGTTTAAAATAAGTGAAGAGGATTTCTTAGCTTTGTTACTAGCCATTGAAAAGAGAGTGCTGCCATCTTGGACTACCTCCTTTGACTTATTTGGTAGGGAGATATTCTTAATATCATTCTAACTGATTCAGTGATGACTTTTAGGAATGTTTTTCATCAGGCTTATCTGTGTCCTTAGGCTGGACAGAGGGAGAGTCCCAAGGAGTTTTGTTTACAACAGCTGTGCTGACTTTTCATCCCTGAGATCTGTTCTACATCCCCACAAACACCTACATCTTTTTGGAATTGCCGTTAGAAGCTGTGTCCAACTATTCAGTGCAATGAGTATCTATTAAATATGTTCTATGGACAGGACTTTCATTTTGGGGTCCTTTATTTGAGCCATTGAAAGGAGTTTCAGTTTCTCTTATTTTAAAAATATATAGTGGTTATTTTTTATTTTGAATTCAGTCATTTGCGTGGACCAATGTTTGGAGAGGCAGAAAAAAAATCAGGGAATTAAAATGTATAGATCATGGCCTCAGCATATTTTCATTCCAGTTGGGGAGGTGGCACATATGGAACAATTAGAGAAGAGTGAATGATAATATATAACTAAGTGGTAGATCTAGAGCAGTTTAAGAATTCAGTAGAAAGAAAGGTGATTTGTTTGTGCTGAAGGACTGCATGAAAGAGTTGAGGTTTGGGCTGGCATTTAAAAGATGGATAAAAATTGAGGCAGCTAGGTAATAGAGTGGGTAGAGTGCTGGACCTATAGTTAAGAAGATCTAAGTTAAAATCCTGCCTCAGACATTTATTAGCTTTAAGTAGGTAAAAAGTCATACTAAGCTGCTTTTGATTGATCAGATTCTCTGTTTTGGGGGGCGGGGGTTTGGCAATGGGTTTAAGTGACTTGCCCAAGGTCACACAGCTAGTAAGTGTTACGTATCTGAGGCCGCATTTGAACTCAGGTCCTCCTGACCCCAAGGCCGGAGATCTGTCCATTGTGCCACCTAGCTGCCCCCTTTCCATTGCTTTTGAAAGAATGATTCTAGTTGTCTTCCATTTGGTAAAATTTTTCTTTCTCATCACTGTCAGTGTTGATGCCCCCTCCCTCTCCTACAGAAAAAAAATCCATAATATTAGATTTGCATATTCATGTGAAAGGAATAACACACAGAAGTTTCAGCTCCTCACTTTTACTGCAAAAAAAAAAAAAACCAGCTCAGTTTCTGACTTAAAAAATGAGAATAGGATTTAATACTTTCCAATTTCACCCCTTCCTCCATCCCAGGCCTTCTACCAACTCTAGACTTCTGTCTCTTCTTTCCAGCTATTGATTTCTACCTTACATCATATTCATTTTATAAGTCTTGCCCAGGAGTGGGGAACCTTCAGCCTCAAAGCCACAGGTGGCCCTCTAGGTCCTCCAGTGAGGCCCTTTGACTGAATCCAAACTTCACAGAACAAATCTCCTTAATAAAAGGAATTGTTTTGTGAAATTGGACTTAGTCAAAAGGCCTCACCCAAGGACCTAGAAGGCCACCTGTGGTCTCAAGGCTGCAGGTTTCTCACCCCTGATCTTGCCTGTATTCTTCCACTTGATTATAAGTTCCTTGAAGGCAGACTTTCCATTTTTCATCTTTAGAATCTCTGATGTCGAGTGCAGTGCCTCATACGTATATCTAAAACGATCTGTCATCTTACTGATATGAGTACTCCTTCCACATGATTGTAACCAATCCATGCCTTTTCTTCCTGTAATTTCTAGGTAATAATGAAGTCTGTGAATTTTCCAGGTATTTGATATTTCCTTTTAGAAATATTTTGATTCAGTTCGTCACTGTCTTCATGATTTTGTTTTCTTCTGCTCCAGCCTCCGTTGTGTATGCTTACACAAATATTGCTGTTTTATCCTTTGTGTCATTTCTCTTTCTTGTAAGGTACTGTGATATTAGAATTCAAATATGGTATATATCATTAAGGAGTCACTTATTAAATGTTTGGATTAAGTTGTATTATGAGTAGCTAAACCTTCACTAAAGTTCTATATGAACTTTCCATCATGGCATAGTGGTGATCCTGGCTTCTTGAGGTCTATTCCTCTATAGAACACAAACTCTGGCAGGTCCTATGGAGCTGAAAAGACTTTGAGCCTAGACCTCAGCAACTGATGATGTCTTTTGCCCAAGGACTTACTACCTATGTTTGAAAAGATTCATAATCAGAGAATTGGAAAGAGAGGTGATTTTTTTTAAGTAACTCTAAAACACTAGTTACTATGATACTGAAAGGTTTTGATTATGGCAACTGGGAGTCACATGTCAAATCATACATCTTTGAAGTATGGATATATAAAATGAAAACTTCACAAACTGCTCCTCATGGATATTGTATCTACTCAATAAATGCCCACTAAATGGCAATAAATCAGCAAACATTTATAAATTACTTACTGTGTGCCAGTCACTGTACCAAGGCATGGGGTAAAATGACAAAAATTAAGCAACTCCTGCCCACAGTAATTAATGCACCTTACCCTGAGATTTTATATGATATATGAATCTCAAGAAAGGAAGAAACTTTTTTAAACATATTTCACTGATAATGCCTATGAAGGATATTTGAGGAATCTGCTAGTTAAAAATGAGGGAAAGTTCAGGGAGCAGTACGAAAGTATGAAAGTGTTTGAAGGTTGTAAAGGAAGGAGTAATTACAAAGTGGGAATTCTAGCAGTTGGAGCACAGAGAAGGGGAAGAGTAGTTTTTATGAAGGTGGAGAAAGCTGTATGTATTCTTACCCTACTACTTCTATTCCCCCCTCAAACATCAAGTGTAGCCTTTTTAAGTAAATGGGTCAGTAATGAGTTTTTTTTTTAATGTAATTTGTGCTAAATCTAGCAGTTTTTCTAAACAGGGATTTTGCTTTTTAAATTACCATTCTTTTATTTGGAGTTGGAACGTGGCAATATTTTGAGTTTTCTTAAAAACATTTATCAAGGCACAAAAGCAGTGATGGTGTTTTCAGACTTTGTACCTATCCTCTTTTACTGAAACATTTGAGTACTGGTGTTATAGAAAGTATATTAACTAAATGGAGAGAAACTGTGAGTGTAGCTTTCCTTTTCTAGAATTGTTGTGGAATTTAATAGCCTTTGTTTAAGTTACTTCTTTTTCCTGAGTTAGATGTGTTACTAGAGGATTTTTTAAAACATCTTTCTATATAGGACTGAGTTCAAATCCAGCCTCAGACACCAACTGTGTGATGCCAGGCGAGTCGTTTGACTTCTGTTTGTCTCAATCTTCCCATTTGTAAGATGGGGATAATAATAGCACCTACCTCCCAGAGTTGTTGTGAGGATCAAATGAGATGATAATTGTTAGGGGCTTAGTATAGTACCTGTCGTATAGTAAGTGCTATATAGATGTTAGTATTATTATGTGATCCTTTTTCCAAAATTTGTAATGCAGTAACATTGGTATTAAATTTTTATTAATTAATATAAATGGAAAAATAAATACAGTATTGCAGTGTTGTAGGCAAAAGTTATTAGAGATACTTATAAAAGTTATACATGCCTTAGTATATGTGTCCTGTGAGGCCAGTACAGGAATTGTCATTTCATCAGTGTGGTAATTCCTTGAAATGTAGCTTTTAAAATGTGATGCCATTTAAAATGGGCCCCCATTCTGGTGAGAATGTTAGTAAGTTGGAGGGCAAACAGGGGGGCAAAGGACCAAACTCTATGCCATGTGAAAAATGGACTGGGGTTATTTAGTTTGAGAAATAAAAAATTTAGGGAATGTGATAGCTAATCTACAAGTATTTGAAAGGCTGTTACATGGAAAAGGGAATAGATCTGTTTGTTGTAGCCCAAAGCAGGAGCAGTGGGTCGAAGTTGGAAGGAGAGAAATTGAATGTTAATGTAAGGAAAACTTTTCTTAATAATTAGAACTACAGTATTCAGAAGTGGCATAGGCTACATTGTAAAGTAGTGTCCTCCCCTCTCACTGGAGGTCTTTCAGCAAAATCTGGGTGGACTGCATACTTGTCAGATATGTTGATGTTGCAAATATGATTTTTAAGATTTTTTTTCTTTCCAAGGCAGATCATAACCCCATCTTTAACACTGATTGCCTTAGGGACTTTGCTTATGATCACATTGCTGGTGTCAGAGGTTGAATTTGAATCCAGGTCTTTCTTACTTCAAGTTCAGCCCTCTAGACATTGTACAACACGCTGCTGCTGTGGCCAGTGAGGTGGATGGGTGAAAAGCTTCTGTGAGTAGGAAGAAAGTGTCTAGCAAACTTTTATTAAGCATCTACTATATACAAGGTAGTGTGGGGAGAAAAAGATGTATATTTTTTTGTTTTCAAGAAACTTACACCTGGGGGCAGCTAGTTGGCACAGTGGATAGAGCACCGGCCCTGAAGTCAGGAGGACCTGAGTTCAAATTCGGCCTCAGACCAAACACTTGACACTTACTAGCTATGTGACCCTGGGCAAGTCACTTAACCCCGATTGCCTATAAAAAAAAAAAGAGAGAGAGAGAAACTTAGACTTGGTTGAGGGGAGAAGACACATTTTATTATTTTTACCATCACCAAAACCTTATTACTTGACTGGAGACAGGAGAGTTATTGTGAAAAGAACACTGGCCTCAGAGTTGGGATATCTGGGTTCTATTTTTAGCTCTGCTGCTAACTTGCCATGCCCTTAGGAAAATCACTTTACTTCTCTGTCTTGAGCTTTGGTTGTAAATTGAGTCTCTAAGGTCCTTTCTAGTTTTAAAATATTGAGATTTTAAGAATTGATATTTTTAGAAGACTTCTCAAATAGATTTATTGATTAGAGGCTATGGCATTGCCAAGTATAATTTATGCTTAATAACACAAATGAAAATTTGAAACTAGTAGAATGATTTAAGAGTACATTTCATTTTAAAACTGAAAATACGGCATTTTTTGTAGTCTTGTATGATTATTATACATACTAATTCTGGCCATGAAAAGTTTCTCCTGGTCCCTCTCATTAATGTTAATATATAAAATGAAATAATAAGTTTTTTGTTCCGAAGGAACATGTTTTTTTTTCTTTCTTTTGTTTTTTTTTTTTTGGACTTGAATCTGTTTTAACATCACCTATTGAAAATTGATCTAGACAGGCATCTCTTGATTTTTCTAATGTAGTCTATTTGGTTTTTGATAAGTCTTATTTTCAGCTGGTGGTGGCATTACAATAAAAGTATAAGTAATCCCTTTGGAAATAGAAATATTTCTATTTGTTACCCAGCAGAAACTGGAAAAGATAGAGAAATTGGTTTCTGTCCTTTAAAAGAAAAGCATTTACCTCAATATCTCTAAAAAGCCTGAGAACAAGCAAACTTACGCAGGGAAAGAACATTCAGCTTAAATTTGTGGCATTTGAGAGGTGATACTTTCTATAGCCAGGATGATGTGAGGAGTAGGGCACTGGGGAAGTCATTCGTCAGTGAATGCTATAGCGGGAAGGGACCTTACAAGTTATCTAATCCAGTGCTTTCATTTTTGCTGTGAAGACAGCTAAGTCTCAAAGGAGTGACTTGCTCAAGGTCACACAGCCATTAATATGGCTAAGCTGGAATCTGAACCGAGATCCTTTATCCTCGGAGCCTCAGCACTCTATTCTAGGTGGATGCCAAGTCCCACCTTCTGCAAAAAACCTTTCCTAGTGCTCCTTAATATTAGCAGTTTCCTTCTGACATTATCTCCAGTTTATCCTGTATATATTTTGATTTGCACATAGCTGTTAGTATGCTGTCTCTCCCATTAAACTGTGAGCTCTTTGAGAGCAAGGACTGTTTTTTGCCTTTCTTTTTATCCCTAGTTTCTTAGCAAAGTAGCCAGCACATAGTAGGTCTTAATAAATGCTTGTTACTTGGATGTAAGTTCTCTGAATGGTAGACATACCTATTTTCATTTGGAAGTAGAACCATCCAAAGCCAAATGATTTTGGATTAGAGATAGATGCTATGGGGGAAAGATTCTGTCTAATGATAACTTGATTATCAAATGCTCTATTTTGATTTCTACAACTGAATGATCTGTATAGTAAATTACTTCTTTGTTTTCTATCATTCATTATTGATAATTAAATTACTTGATGACATGTATTTCATCATATGGAAGGGGACTGTATTGCTGACTTATAGCAAAAACTTGTCATGATTATTCTGTTAGCTCTTCCCTCCCAAATCATCCTATAGTACAGAAAAATTGACTTAAACTTCCTTAACATCTACCAAATTTGAGTTCATTTCAACAAATATTTATTTGACTATCCAGAAGTTTGTGGGAAAAGGAAATGACCATAGTGTGTATAGGACTCTTCGTTCCCTTTCCTTTGAGATTTGAAAATCATTCTTTCCAATTATACATTCAGTGCTTGATAAGCCAGGTTTTCTCTAGTTTTTTTTCCAACTCCTGAAGTAGAAGTGTGGTTGTGATTTTTAATTACAAATAAATAGAAATAATTTAAAATAATACAATTTTGAGGTCTTATGGCATTCTCTGTGAATTTTACCTGTATTCGCCATTTTGAAGAGGACTTCACCACCCTTTTCCTCCATGACACTGACAACAAAGAATTGACTATATATATTTTAAAATAAGATTTATAAATTAATTGCCAAAATTTCTACCCTCAAACAACATGAGGCTGTTAGCTTAGAATTTGCTATCAGTTTGGGCCCTAGAATATTAAGTGATTATTTTGAAATAGTCTGAATTGATAAGTAAGAAATTTAATTCTACCTTCTTAAAGTTTATCTCTGTAAGATCATAACTTGTTTAAAGGAATCATACTATGTAGAAATTTCTGTTTCTGGAAATGTTATGGTAAAGGTCCTTTTAAGTAGTATAAGATATAAACTGACTTTTGCTGTATAGTAGTATTAGTAAACAAATTTAGAGGCTTGATGACCACCACTTAAGGAATATAAGGAAAATTCATTCATTGGTTGGCAGGTTGGACTAGATATAGCCTTTGAAAATGCCTTCTAATTCAGTTAAAATATTTATTAAATGCCCAGACCACAAGTACCATCTTAAGCATGGAGAAACAAATCAAGCAGCCTTTCTCCTTCAAGTACAGTAGAGGAGACATAATGTGTATGTATACAATTAATTTTAATACTAGTTAGAATATGATTCATTGCTTATTGAGGGACACATGAGTAGCACAAGTTTCAGGATTACTGGTAATAAGGGGACAGAAAAGTGTCACGTGAGGCTATGTAGTACCGAAATCTGAGAAACTGAATATGAATCTCAGTTCTGTCACTACCTGTGTCTTTTTTAGGGAAGTTACTTGTGTATCTTGGTCTCAGTTTCCTCATTATAAAGTGAAGAGGTTGGGTTGGACCTGAGTTCCATTCCAGATCCAAATCTATGATCACTATAATCCCTGTGGAGAAGATGGCATCTGATTTGGGCTTTTGAAGGAAAACAATACTGGTAGGTTATATAGTTGGTACAGTTTGGGGTAAGAGTCAGTTCCAGTCATATGGGAGGGTGTGAATACAGAATAAGATTCTGCATTATCTGTAATTAAATAATAATAGACACTTAACTAGAGCAGTTCAAGAATATTTAAAACATGTAGGACCAGATAATCCCTTTTTCAAATTAACAGCTAATTCTGGTTGAATTTTTTTAAAAAAAGAATTATTTAAATGGAGAAAGAAACCAGAAATTGAGTTTAAAGGTTACTTTCTTATTTTTGAGATATATTTAACATCAAGTAACACAAGTCTTTTTATCTTGGTACAAAAAAAAATTTCCATCAGAACACATCTTCAATTTAATTCTGAAAGCTAACATATAAAAAAAGATTAATTTATGGAAATTTGTTTTTATGATTTTTCAGAACTTGGGATAGTCTCTCCCAAGGCATAGAATAGGCCTCTGCTTACAGAAATCAGCTTAATATTTTAAATGAGAATCCATATCCTTCAGCACTTCAATTCAAAGAGTCTCGGAGATGTTATTGTTATCTCATCAACGTGATTTTTCCCTCCATTGGTACAGATTGCAACCCTTCATGCCTTCTCATTCAATATGATTCTTGTTCATGTTCTTCCATGGGATCCCCACAGAGGATCCACCCTTTTTGCTAGAGGTCTTTCTCTTTACTTTTTGACATTCTCTGGTACTGGTAGAGCCCTTAACTGTCCATCTAATTCTTGGCTTTCTCCACATGATTGGTTCACCCACCTCTTTTCCTGACAACAGATTTCCTCAGTGATATCTTTTACCACTCCTTGACTTTACAGGTTATTGTTGGAAATAGACTTACACCTGCATTAGCTTACCATGTGTTCTTTTGCCTTATGGGTCACCTATAGCTTTAATTCCTCAGAGGTAGTGTTTTAAGATTGATAGCTATACAGTATCACCAGGAGGACATGTGTGTCGAAAAGATGGGTCTTGCCCCTAGAAACAGTTTGAGATCATTAAAGGCACTGGTCAGTTTCCCAAATGCAATTCATATTGTTTCTTCATTGTGCTCCATTCTGGGCCCAGCTCTGACCAAACCTCAGTTTGAACCTTTTTTGATTGTTGCCTGGAAATTGTTGCTGTTCAGTCATTCAGTGGTGTCTGACTGTTGGTTTCTTGTTTTTTTTGGTGAAGATACTAGAGTGGTTTGCCATTTCCTTCTCCAGTGTGTTCTCATTTTACAGATGGAGAACTGAGGCAAATAGGGGTTAAGTGACTTGCCCAGGGTCACACAACTAGTAAGTGTGTGAGGCCCAATTTGAACTCTTGAAGATCTTCCTGACTTCCGACCTGGTGCTCTATCTGTTTTACCACCTAGCTTCCTGGACATGACAATTATGTGATTTCTCTGCTTCTCACTCTAATCTATGTTTCATAGCTGCCAAATCGATATTTTTAAAACCCAGTTCTGATCATTTCCCTGCTCAAGAAGCTTCAGTGGTTATCTTTTTATATTAATTTGGTATTACTTCTCTTTACTTCTCTCCTTCCTTCAACTCTCACAGTACTACTTTTTATTTGCTTTTCCTTGACATGAAATTCCTGAAATTCCATCTCTTGTCTCTTCGCCTTTTTACTACCTGTGCCCCATACCTAGAAGGCTTTCTTTTTTTAATCTCTGTCCTTGGGAATACATGAAGCTTTTTATTTTTGTCTTTGTAATCCTGGCACATAGTACATACTTTATGCTTATTGACTTGAATTTTGACTCATTGTCCATCAGCCGTGCCTATCCCAGATTTGTGAATTGATGTAACTTACTCAATGAACTAGCCGTTCAAGTACTTGTCAGAGTTTAGACAATAGGGATGTTTCATCTACTTAGTATATCCTAAATGGAGTAGTAGGCCAATCACTTTTGAATAATCATGGATCTCATTGATGTGGAATTGTATAAGACTTTGTGCCATCTGGGCTATTGTACAAGTAGATAAGCCACACAAAATAAATAAATATGTGTGTGTGTTCAGTTATACATATTTTTCTGAATTTTTGCTCCACCATTCAAATCTGAAATTAATTTGTTTGAAACAGATATTTGAAGAAAAGGAATTTGCTTGTGTGGATGAGATTGTAGTCTTTATACTATGCCCTATGTTTGGCAAGCATGGCAAAAATTTCATTTGATACTACATCTATACTTGCATCCTTGTAAAAACTTTCTGGCTTTTGTACTTGATTTAAGAAGAAGAAGGATTGAGATACTAGGCTTTATGTCCTTACTCTGAAAAGATGATTTTTTAAAAAAATGGGTCAGGAATTTTACTGGCTATCTACCATTTTTCAAATGGAAGAGACTGTTAGTTAAATGTATCCTGATATTATGCATTAGTTTTAGTAATCATTGTAAACTGGAGTCCTTGTGTGAAATTGGAAACTCTGACCTCCTGATCCAGAGGCCAGGCATGTGGCCAACTGAACCAAACTGTTGCCATTTCCTAAAAATAGTAATGCCCTCTGCATCATGATCTGAATTCAGCTTAATGTTCACAGTGTTCTCACATAGTTGGTCTGAATCCCAAAAAAAAAGATGTGTGTTGGGTTTTGTATGTGTTTTGAGTGGACATGCTATTGTGAAATTAATTCTTTGCTGGTAGGAGGGGAATTTTTTTCTGCAAAAAGATTTTGTAATATTTTAATATATCAAAATTAATAGATATCTAATTATGTTTTGCTTCCTCCTTATATTGAGCTCTTGATAGGCTATGGAAAGAAACTGACAATTTGCCCCTTAAATAAGAAATATTAGCCAATTAAAACTCAACAGAATATCTTAAATAATATGGTATCATTTCCTTATCTAAAAAAGACAGTACCAAGGAAGCTTTGTCAGATTCTTTGAGATTATTTTTGATGTAGGGTTGAGCTAAGAAGAATAATGCTCAAGGTAGAATTATTGTGAGGCATTAGGAGCCAAGTTAGTCTGTGAGACATGATGGCATGGCTATTTATAAAAAGTTGACATCACAGTTCTGTTTTGAACTGTTCCAAGTCAAACAGAGTGGAGCCTCTCTCAGTTAAATGCTGGTAGTCTTTAGGGGGACGAGTCCAACACTTTGTGAGCATTATAAAAAGCTTTTACTCTCAGGAGTAATATTTCAGGGCTTGTCATTTAATTTAAACAATCTTCAAATCTGTAACAATTAGCAGTGTTTCAAAATACATACCCTTTAAAGTATTTAAGTAGAAAGAGTGAGTTGGTAGGATTGTGTTTGTTTTGGGAATTATTCATGGAATCATTTCTTTTGTTTTGAGTATTAGCCTTAATGAAGTTTGACTGACAGGACTCCCTTTCAACATATTTTGGGGTGACTCTTTCCTGGATCTCTTTGTCCCCTAATTTCTGCAGTGCACATAAAGGATTAAGTTTAGTTGTTGAAAACACTTTGGGTAAAATGTAATTTAATTCAGTTAATTCATTCCAATTTAGAAGTAGTCCTGTGAAAATCATCCTAGAGTTTGTTCCACATCAAAACTTTTGTTTTTCTGAACTTCACAGCTGCAGGTGACTTTTATGTGAACAGAATGTTTTGGAGGTTTTAGGTTTGGTCCATAATTTAGTAACTGCTTAATATGTACAGAGTTGGAAGTTTTAGAAAAGGGCCCCTGCCTCTATGGAGGTTTTACTCTATTAGCAGCATTTGATGAATATACAGATAAATATAATACAAAAATGATACTTAAGTATATTAGAGAAGTATAAAATAACAGGGTATATGAAGTGCTAAAGGGATACAGAAATGTTCCTTGGAGCCTGCACTGGGGAGAACTACATGTAAGCAGTCATCCTCAGGGACAGACAGACCAGAGTAGCCAATCACTGTAACTCCTATGCTGCAGTCCTATGTTTTCTGTTGATTCAAAGGGGGATAATTGAACAAAATTAATAGAACCAATGGGGTTGTTGTGGATATCTTAACTTAAAGAGACAAACCTTGGGAAGTCTTTAACATAAAACACTGCATCTACACCTAGTACTTCCGTATTAGGAAGAGGTGTTCCATAGCTCTTTGCAAATGGTGAGCCAAAGAACCTGTAAAGACTGGAATCTAATTAGATTCAAGGTTGGCCTTAGGGGTAGATTTTAGGAGCAGGCAATTGTTACCAACAGGCAAGATTTCAGGGTTTTAGTTTAGGACTTATAATACCCCCTTCAGGTAGAAAGACAACTCCCATCATTGACCTATTATGTCATCCTGTCATTAGTGATACTACCTATTACCTGGACCCCTCCTACAAGTAAAATAAGTGAGTAAAGTCATTGTATTCTAGCTGCTGCTATTGTACATGTAATAAGTTCAACTTCTTTGCTAGTCATAGTACCAAAAGGAAAATAGAGCTCCTTCCGAACACTTAGATGCCTCATTAAAAATGAAAGATTATTATAAAGGAATATATCAGTAAAAGTATTGGATTGGCTATTTAGTGGAAGTATTTGTTTTGTTTCTGCATTACCAATATTTATAGATTATCCCCACTCTATTAGAGGTCTCTTACCAAAGTAAAACAACTAAATAATAGTGCAGTGACTGCATCTGAAAGTGCATGCAACATTCCAGTGTTGTAGTACCCCGCTTCCACCTCTATTTTTTTTTAATTTTTTTAATTATTTATTTTTATTTTTTATTTTATTTTTTAAAAAAATTTACATATCTATTTTCTGGTAACCATTTCTACCACCATTGGAAACAAAAAAAGAAAAGAAAAACAAATTCTTTGTAACAAATATGCAGAGTCAGGCAAAACAAATTCCCTCATGGATTCTGTGTGTGTATCTCTATGTAGATACACGCACACACACATGTGTGCACATGTGTGTGTGTGTGTTTATGTGTAATTTTTTCAGTTGAAATGTATAATCTCATGGTCCTCTGGAATCAATTGTTATTAAAGCTTTTACAGTTGTTTGTCTATACATTGTTATCGTCAAATTTCTCCTGGTTCTGCTAATTTTTCATCAGTTTATAAAAGTCTTCAAAAATGTTCATTTTTATATTATTGGTATAACATAATTTGTTCTTCTGGTACTTCACTGAGTGTGCATAATTTGATTATTCAAACACATGCATGGAGAGAGAGAGAGAGAGAGAGAGAAAACAACTCAGAATGTGGTCACTTCCTTCCACAGAGATTAGAGGTGTCATTTCTAGTGTTCCCTTGTCTCTGGTCTAGACAACAAGAATTCTAAGGTTGTTCTGATCTTTAGCCAAGCATCATAGAGTCCTGCCAGGCGGTGTCTTGGAATTTTTTGAGTGATGGCAGGATGCCCTAGTATCTTGGCATAAGAAAATGCTAAAAAGCAAAATGCCAATAAAATATAGAAGCTTTTGTATCCCAATCATCACTCTAGATCAGTGATTCTCAAACTGTGGATGAAGGACCTCTGGGGGACCCCAAGACCTTTTCATAGGGTCTGCAAAGTTTCAAAATGATATTAAAATATTTTACTTTTGAATATAATTAATATCGATAGATTTAATCCAAATAAAAAGTTTTAAGGGGTCTTCAGTGATTTTTGAGATTGTAAAGTGGTTCTGAGACCCAAAAGTTGGAGAGTTGTTGTTCTAAATCTTTTACATGAACCATATGTGGCATTGTCTTTAAGGATTATGGTCTGAGTTGCACAGTTTAATACTTGCTCATATGATTTCTTGGATTAACTTATTGTTTCACATATATTAGTCTTTCCCTAACAAGATAAAGCTTTCTTTTTATTCAGCAAACCTTCATTAAGCAGCTACTTATAGGTCAGGTACTGTGCTGGGTGCCAGTTTTAATTTTAATTTAATTTTAAAGCCTTAAAATTAAACTATTAGAACCCTCAAGGAGCTTACATTCTATTGGTAGGAATCAACATGAACTCAGAAAGGTAAACGTTAAATGCATTTTTTTAAAGTATTTTAAAAATAGGGAAAAAGATACTAGCACTTGGGGAAAGGAGGTTCAGGATAGGCTTGTCTTATGCTACTTTTGCATTGCCCACAGTATTGGGAACTTCACTCAGCAGATATTTTTTGTTTAGTGTTGGTAACCACTAGTGGTATGCCAACCCAACTGCCTTTTCTGTGCTTGGAAGGCTTGGAAGTCACTCTTTGATTTGTACCTGAAGCCACTATTTAAAAAGCTTGTTTCTGTTTGTAGCTCTCCCTCTTAGACAAAGAGTGAGTCCTGAAACCTTTATTCAAAAAAGAGCTGCCCCATTCTTGATTGATTGCATGCCAGGCTGGTCTGTCTAGTGCTCGGATTTCCCAGAAGCCTTTAGCTGTTTTGCATTGTTTGAAGATTTGCTTCAGTGCATCTTTAAAAGACTTCATTCTGCCTTCCTGACTTGCTAAACTTGTTCAGTAGCTGCCAAAGCCCAGGTTTGTTAAAGGTATCAAGCACTTTTATGAGCTCCATTCAGACAGCATTTAGAAGTTGAAATGTCATCTCCTTACTTTTTCCTGTATTTGAAATGTAATGAATATCAAGTTTATGGCACTTCCATTTTAAAGGTATGTTGTAGGACTTGGAGTACCCGAAGAAGACTCCTCTTCAGTAGTCAAAATAGAAGAATTTGCTTGTAGGTTTTGGTTGTGTCAGAAAGCAGAGAAAAGTCATAAGAGTATAATTGGCTTTCTTGCATTTCTTAATGAAGATAACTATCTGGTCATAAAAAGTAACAGCTTTGAAATCTTCTGGAGTTTGTTTAGGGTTCCCTATGTTGTTAAAGAACCAATGAAGACATTTCAGCAAAATTTCACTTTCAAGAGATGAAGAAAATGCTCTCAGAGCTCTGTCAGTTATATGACTTTGTAATAGTCATTTATAAAAGAATTGTAGAAACCATCTCATGACAGTACTTCTGAGCTACTGTAATGATTTATTCTTAGTAGGAAGAGGAGAAAGGAAATGAAGGAATTATGGAGTGAATGAAAGTTCATCTGAAAGGCAGATGGAAAGATTATTAAGTCCTAAGGAGGGTCAGTGTTGGGGTAGATGGCAAGACCCAGATGGTCCTTAAGTTTGCCAGAGAGTGTGGAAGAAGGGGGGAGAGCATAAGGCCTAGAGGATCTTAGGAAAAAATGGAAAGGGAAAGTTTAATGCCTGGAAGTCCTCCATCCCATTAGGAGGATTGGAGTTGTTGATTGCCTTTTCATCTAAGCCTTCTGGGCATCCAAACAGCCATGATAAAGGGAGAAGGAGAAAGTACATTCTTGTGATAGTTTTTCCTACTCTTGACAATCCAAGATGGCTTCTGTGATGCCTCACTACTAGTGAACAGCATGTTCTCAGTGTTGGCGGTTCTTCCTGCCTCCTAGCCATTTTGGATGGGTTATAAAATGTAGTTATATATAATATAAATATATACATTAGAAACATATATATGTATATAATGTTATGTATACACAGTTGTTTTGTTGTTTTAATGATGTGGTCTGAACTCCTACATAATGTAGATGTTCACCTTAATGACTGCATTTTAACCTATTATACACTGTTTCTCACTAAAGCAGAACTCAGGCCCTGTCTATGACTGCACTTTAGTCTATCTCTTCCTATTAATAAGAAAGACCATGAGTGCCTTCCTCACTCCTACCCCTTCCCCTCTCCCCAGCATTAAAATAGAATCCTGCCTCTGATTCTCTGACTTTAACACCTGTTGCTCCAACCATAGCTGTCACTCCCACCTTGCCAGAAAGTGTTTGCTCTGCTGCTTGACCATGTCAAACCCTGTAACGAAAATAGTGTATGTTGGTAATATATTTGTAAAAGTCTGGTGTTTTTTCTTTGCCTATTTCACTCTTACTTTTAGCTTGTTATGTCTAATTTGAAGTTTAGAAATTAGTAGAGGCAGGTTGGGAAATATCCTATAGTGACAGGATAAAGGGAAATGAGGGGAGTCTTGAGCCTCAGAAATGGTAGTGCTAAAGTTTGTTGCCAAGCCTAACTCCTTCCAGAACAGAAAGTTCATAACCTGGAGTCTTTGAACTTACTTTCTTAATATTTCAGTAACTGTCGTTTTCATATAATTGCTTCTTTTGTTACACTTCTTTTGTTTTATGCCTTCAAAAACATTCTGTGAAGGGGTCCATTGGATTCACCAGAGTGCCAAAGGGTTCTGTGACACAACAGAGGCAAAGAACCCCTTCGATAGGACCACTGAGGCATCAGTGGGAAACAGGTATCAAATGAAGAAGGTCAGCAAACTTTTGATGATGAGATGAGAGATGAGGTTACAGGTTACAGTTTCTCTTAATTGGGGAGGATGTTCTACAAGAGTGTGTGGGGTTAGCCATTTCAAGAATTTTATGAACTGGATGAGGAAAGGTGTGGGGAGAGGGACATTTAGTATAGAAATACAATAAAGTAAATAAGGAACTAGGCAAAGAAAGGAAGGTTGGGTTAAAAAGAAAGTAAAAATGGAAAGGGAATAGTCATAAAGCAAATTCCCAACTTGATGGGAGTGGGGTGCTGATTATGAGAAGGTAATAAAAAGAGCAAGAACAGGGTAAGACCCAGGATCTGGATGAGTGAAGAGGAGGAGGAAAGAGTATTGGACCATCCTAATTAGATTTGTTAGATTACTAGAGGCTATTTCATTTCCTTTCGTTCCCCTGCTCCTTTTTTCTTATAAAGAGGGGGAGGGAAGAATAGAGAATAAATATAATTGGATATAATGGAGGCAAAAGCAAATCCAACAATTTTAAACCTGAATGTGAATGAGATTAACTCACCTACAAAACAAAGAAGGGTTTGGCACAATGGATTAAAATAAAGGAAATCCAGAATTAAGTTGTTTACAGGAATCACACACTATGTAAAGATTCACACAGTTAAAATGAGGGGCAAAGTTCAATTTGTATTCCCTCAGCTGAATCCAGAAAAGCAAGAGTGGCATTCATGATACTCCCCTAACAAGACAACAGTAAAAGTAACCATGATTAAAAGAAATAAATATCAGGGAAACAACATTATGCTTAAAGACATTTTAGATAATGAAACCATATTAATATTTACTTTATGTACAGTGAGTAGCATAGTAGCTTTTTGTTGAAGTATTGCTATGCTATCTAGAGTATATATTACAGGAAGAAATAAGAAAACAATAAATTTTGGAATTTCAGTATTAACACCTTTTAGACTTAGAAAAATAAATTTAAAAAAGATTTTTTAAAAGAAGTTAAAGACTCATTGTAGAAAATATTAGATATGATAGACATCTAGTGAATAATGAATAGAAATTGTAAGCAGTATTCATATTCCTCAGCTTTGCATGATATCTTTACATCTGACTATGCTAGAATATAAGAATTTTAAATGCAGAAAAGCAGAAATATTAAACGCATGACTACACACAATGTTAATTGAAACAAGGACTCAAAACACAATAAGAATTATGATAAACAAGGGGAAAATAAAGAATTCAGATTTAAATCAAAACTAGTATAATCCCAAAGAATAAGTGGGTGAAATAACAAATTATAGAAACATAATTTTGTAAAGAAAATGATAACAGAGAATATGCCAAAATTTTTATGTTACAAATTAGTCCCTAGGGAAAAATTAATGTTTTAGCTTGTCAACAAAAAAGAGAAAGAAGGGATCAAGTACTTGAACACTTAATTAAAAACCTGGAAAATCATGTTGAAATCCCCCAAATAAATGCAAAAATAGAAATTCTAAAAAATAAAATTGAAAACAAAAGGACCTCTCTTGAATTGATAAGTAAAACTAAGTACAGAATTTTTAAAAGATAAAATAGATGAAACATTAGCTAATTTGATTTTTTAAGAGAAGAAAACCAAATTACCAAAATTTTTAAAAAATGAAAAATTTGAAGCAGATGAAGAGGAAACAAAGGAAATTAGTGGAAATTATTGAACTAAAATAGATGCCAAAAATTAAATTTTGAACGAAGTGTATGAATGTTTGTAAAAATAGAAAATGACTAGATAAACAGAATAAGAAAAAAAGAACTGAAACAACTTATTCATAGAAATTAAACAAGCCATAAGTAAAATTTCAAAGGGGGAAAAAAGCACCAGTACTCAGGTGTACTTATGAATAAGTTCTATAAAACCTAAATGTATAGTTAATTCATATTGTATTTTATTTATAAAAATAGAGCTAAAAGGCACTTGAGCTTGCTCCTATAACATACATATGTGTACATGTGTGTTGTGTCTTAATATGTTTTGTTTTGATACACCAGGGAAAGGTAAAGCTGAAAAAGGAAATGATAGTACAATGTAACTAATGAATACTGATATAAAAGTGTGTTGAATAAAATATTATCAAATAAGTTCCAACACTATGTTCAAAAGATTCGCTGTGACCTAATATAAACTATTTCAGGAATGTGCAACAATTTGGAAAAGAAAGTATAATTAAACATTAATAACTAAGAAGAACTACATGATTTGATCACTTATATTAAAAATACAAAAAGCACAGGAATAAGCTTACTTTTCTTTAATATAATTAATAGTATCAAAACTAAGAATTATCATTATTTGTGGTGGAGTAACACTAAAAACCTTTCCGGGGAAATCAAGATAAAAACAAGGCCTTCCTATTATCACTATTATTTAATAAGAATATAAGAAATGCTAGCTTCATCTATAACTTGAGAAAAATAAATTAAGGGAATCAATGTAAGAGAAGAGGAGGTAAAGTGTTCTATTTGCAGATGTTGTGATGGCTTGCTTAATTCTAAAGGTTGAATAGAGCAGTATTCAAAATAGTAACTTCAACAAATTAGCAGAATATAAATTAAATCCACAAAAATTATTAGCTTTTGCAATTCCATTCAGAATTACTACAAAATGCAAAAAAAATCTGAGAATCAGTCTACTAAGCTATAATCAGCACTTAAATGAATATAACTACAACACACTTTAGAGAAATGAATGAAGGCTTAAATAATTGGAGACATTTATTGTTTATATTTGGGCTATGCCAACATAATAAAAATAATGCTACCATAATTAATTCATGAATATAGTGCTATGCCAATCAGTCTACCAAGGACCTACTTTATACAACTATAGAATAATTAAATTCAGTTGGAGGAACAATGTTTTGAAATCTCTAAGGAAATAATTTTCAGTAGTAGAAATGAAAGAGGCTTTGTATTATATTTCAGACTACTAAAATCATTAAACTATTTGGTTTGGAAGCATTTTTCATTTCAACAGACCAGGTAAGGAAGACCCAGAGTGAATTGAACATAGTAGCCTAGTCTTTGATCCACTCTCAGATACCGTCTATTGCAGTAAGAATTCCTGTTTGATTAAAAACTACTGGGAAAACTGGAAGACACTTTGGCAGAAATTAGGTTTGGACCAGCATCTTATACTACATGGCACAATGCCCTTCAAATGGACATGTGAACTAAATTTTTAAAAGTCACATCATTTTTTAAAAATTAGAGGAGAAAGGAAGAAGGTACCTTGCCCAACTCTGGCTAGGATGATAATTCTTAAGTAAATAAAAGAAAGAGGTGATAAAAAAATAAAACATACAATTTCAGGTACACAATTTAAAAGTTTTTTTTGCATAAATAAAATTATTGCAGTTAGAATTAGAAGAGAAATGACTAATTAGGGGAAAAATCTTCAGCAGTTATCTCTGATAAAAATCTGATAGCCAGGATGGCCTACCTTATTTGGCATTTACTGACCTTGTGTTTCTTAACAACAGGCTAGTGTTTTGTTTGTTTTAAGTAGAATTTGCACTGAGAGCTGAGTTATTAAAATCCACACAATGAAATTTTATACAGGTCAGGCAAGACTGCATTCTGCTTGCATATGGCTTTGTTTGATTTTTCTTTTTTTCCCCCTATAAATGACTTGATTTATTGGTTGACAAAACTACTCTCCTGTTTTTGTAAATGAAAATAAATTTAAATGTATGCTATTTGTGTTTAAGCATTTCTTTGGGTTTTTTGTTTGTTTCCCAAGCATAAATGACATTTCTGGGTATGCTACTAAACAACACACCCAATGACAGAAAATAGGTAAAAGGCATAACCTAGAATTCAGTGTGGTGTAGTAGAAAGACCACTGAATTAGAGGTCATGGGACCTGGGTGGCAGTTTCAGTGTGACCTTGTGTAAGTCACTTTTCCCTGAGTGTCTTTCTCCCTCTAGAAAATGATGGGGGTGCTTGAAGTTCTAAAATTCTCTGACTGAATTAAATCCTTTTAGAACTTGTTCTGGACCTTTCGTGGACAGGAGTTACTTCAACAAATTTATTAAATGACCACATGCCAGGCTTTATGCTAGTTGTTGGGGCTACAAAGACCAAAAAATGAAACTCCCTAACCTCAAAGAGCTTATGTTTTACTGGAGAAATCTAACAACCTTAGACTTCATCTTCCCATCCAACCTCAGATCTGCTGTGAGCCTAAAATCAAGCACTGAACTCAGGAAAAGAGGCATGGTGGGTAAATAGAAGGCTTTCATGCGGCCATTTGTTTCTAAAATATGGCGGATTAGAAACTATCAAGACCCAGCATATGATAACAGCAGTAAGTAACAGCTTATATCCTCAGAGTAGACAGAAAAACTGAAGAGGCGTTATACTCCGGGACCATTTAGTGTCCAGACAAACAATCTTCCATTCTTTGGCAGTCAGTAAGATCATAGCTGTATAACAATTGTTGTCCCTATTAACCCTCAGTCACCAAGAAGTAATAATGACTAGCATACTTCACTTATTAAGGGCAGGGGAAGATTTCTATAAAATTGGTTAAAATAAACATGGCTGCTTAAGGGATATAGGTAAACTTTCAGTTGTCTAGGAAGTTAACCTTTTTTTGGAGGGGCAAAATTTTATTCCCTTACAATGTTCGATAAATGAGTCATTACTCAGTTGATACATCCTGACACAGTTTTCTCTAAGTGTCTCTCCTGTCCTGGTCACGAGGAACTCCAAGATGCTGATGAAATTGCTTTGCTACAAGTAGTTTCTTAATCTATGAATCATCCTCATCAGACTAGCCCTGGTGCCTTCATTTATTAGTGGCCATGGGGACGATAGCTGCCTGACAGATGGTATCCAGGCAGTGCCCACTTACCCTTTACATGGACACTTATAGATGAGAGTCTCTGTTCTAATAGGCTGGCTACAGTGCTTGATGTGCATCCATTTGATATGAAGGTCATTTTTTGATACTTTGTGTCCCTAATGAGTGTTCTAAATGACTCAGACAGGGGCCAGTCCAGTAATTGGCACCCTATAACTGGAACAGTCTGAGTGAACATCTTTCAGGTTTCGTTTCAGTAAATGGGAGCTGATATTGGGTGTTATTAACAAATGTTTTGTAACCAGCTGGGAAAATATAAACTGCTATGAATAATTATTTTTTCTTCATTGCCTTTCGGTCTGTCTTCCAAATACAATCCTAGAATCTTAAAATTGAAGTGAACTTTACAGATTATCTGGTATAGTAGTAGTCGACACAATGCTGGATTACAGATTTTCAAAATGGAGGAAAAACTGGCTTTAAAAATTTTTAATATTTTAAAAATACATTTTGTTGATATCTTTTATTTTTATATCAGTCATATTTGGAAATAGCCCTCTGTCTCTCCTACCTCTAGAAGGTGGACGTTTATAACTAGAAATGTAAGGATCATATACCTGTGTTTTCATTAGTGTAGGGAACTTCCGGTTGAGCCATCTGCAGGTCAGCTTTTTCTCTGCAACAGATAGTCTCAGTGAATTGCTTAGGACACAGAGAGAGGTTAAGTGAATTACCCAGGATGACCAAGCCAATGTGTGTGAGCCTTGGAAATGAATCCAGGTCTTCCTGTGTTTGAGGCCTACTCTTTATCCACTGTGCCACTGTACAAAAAATGTTTGTGTTTCTCACTTTTCCCACTCAACGATCTCAGAAAGAGGTCTTTCATTGCTTCCTGGATGAGAAGAGCAATGCAATAAATGCAGATTTTTCTGTTTTACATTACTTGAAAGACCCCTTCCTTAAGGGACTTCTGCAGCATAGGCCACTTATGTAATGATGTGATTGGGTGAGGGAGGCAACTACCATCCAAGATAAAAACTGAATTCAAGTTTGTCCTTCCAATAATTATGAAATATTCATATCTCCAAAGTCTCTGCACTTTTACAAATGGGCAAAGTACTTTATTTTAATTATACAAGTTTTAAAAGTCTTCTTTTTCTTATTTACTTCAAAATTCTAAAAAAGTAGAAGAAAATGTAAGATGTCTCTTATTGAAAATAGTTAACCTGGAAAACCAGTCAATGAGAGATAATTAAGAATAATTGGACTACCAGAAGCCAAAGCCATACTTACTAGGGAAGGGAGAGTGCAGAAAGAATATGCAGGAAAGTGGGGGAGAGAACTGAAATGAAGTATGGTTGGGGCATTCTTGAAAGAGTCATGGGGGAGAGGGAGACACCAATCAAGATAGTAGGGGGAGTGAGGTTGGACAGTGCTTCCAAGGCATGATTTCTGGTGTAGGCAGCTGATGTGGTTGTAGAGGAGGTGGCCAGAGAAGAGGGAGTGAAATCAAGCATGGCTGGAGCTCCCCTTATTACTGTCAACTTTTTCTAGAATGTGAAAGTTTCCATATCTCTTACCATACTGGTTGCCCTGCTCCAGACATTCTGGTTTCTCAGTGTCTCTCCAATTGTGGTACCTAAAATTTGTCATGTTCTGGCCATTCACTCCCTATGGATCTGCTGCTTATTGGCTCTTTATATAGACTTGCAGCATGGAATTAGTGTAGGAAGAGACCTTAGAGATCATCTGTTGGAACTCATTCTACAGACACTGATATTATTTCAGCGTCACTGCACATACATGGATTGAGATGGATTTGTATTGTGTTAATACCAATCTTGATGAGCCTGTCAGAGCCTATCTAGTTTTTCTACATCAGTATTTGTCATGGTGACTGTGCTCTTAAAATGATAATCCCAGTTTAGGAAGTAGGTGTAAGGTCGTTAAAGAATTACTGATGTCTCTAAGCAAGTTTGAGAGTTCTGAAACAAAGGACCGATTAATTACTGCGAAAAAGGAAGACCTCTTCGGTAGAAACTTTACTAAATGGATTTGTATCATCTATCTTTCCCTCTGATGGCCAGATTTTCAGACACTTGTAAGGAACTAGTACTCTATTCTTTATTCTCTCTTAATAAATGTTTATCAATTGACGCAGCAATTTAAAAATCTTGTTAAACTATTTGGGATGCAAAATTGACACTTTAAAAACTATCAAACTTAATAACTAAACAAAATAAAACAAATAACATTTAAAACAAGGAATAAAATGTTGAATAAGTCCTAAGCATTTAACAAGCAGCCAAATGAATTAACAAATAAAACAAAAAAAGATGCTTTTTGTTGTGTCTAGTACCTAGCTTGTCTCTTGGCTTTTCCCCCTTAATCTGTCTGGCTTTGTTTTCTTGACACGATGATGTTATTCTCTTGACTAATTTGGATAAAACTAATTATGTTTGCTATGCCTTTTGTCTTTATGTATTTTTTTTCACTTGGGTTGGATCTGTAGTAAACCAGAACAGTGTTGTTCAAAGCAATTGCTGCCTTATTGACACAACTAAGCACGTTTCATTGATTCATCAGTAACAGAAGAGGGCTACTTGACTTTTGAAATAAATGTAGAACACAGAATCAGAAGTAGCAAGTAAAAACTAGAGGCAACAATCAACCTTCCTTTTTCAGAGAGGTGGCATGTCAAAATGGAGAGAGAGCTAACTTCAAAAAAAGGAAAACCTGGATTCAAATGTTGCCTCTGACAGACACACTGGCCATGTGACTCTGTCATTTAACTTGTCTAGCCAACTTTCTAAGGTCATAGTGGCTGAGGAGGTACCAGCCTGCATTAGTAGAAAGAATTTCCTGTCTTGGGAGTTAGTTCCCTATATATACCGATGAAATCACAGATCTTGTCCCTATCCATTTTAGAAACGTAATCATTAAACAAAACAAAACCCCAAAACAAAAAACTAAAGGAGCTGGTTTAAAGATTTGAAGCTTTAAGGAGCTTGAATATACATCATTTTTAAAATGCCATATAGGCTTAGACTAGTACTCAATGCAACATGGTGTTTTTTCTGTAGGAAAGGATATTTGAAGGGAGGGACATGGTAGTTGTACTCTTTATCAGTCTAAAGAGTTTAAGATTAAGATTTGCCCCTAACATTTTATAAGATTATCATTTCTTATCCATAATTTTATCTAAATGCTTCTTGAACCCATCTGTATTTGCAACCTATATGACATTTTTACCTGTTTTTCACCAGATTCCTATTGTAGTTACCTTATTTCTGTTTAGAGTGCCCTGGGCTCTTGAGGGCTGTGGAATTTTTGGTGGTTCCAACCAAGTAGCAAGGCTTTGAGTATGGACCTGGAGGCAGATTTGAGATTTGTTATCTATCTGAAAACCAGCTTACCTAGATTCAGAAAAACTCTCCTGGAGTTTGGTCACAAGGGAATGATTTATTTTTAGCCACAAAAACTCATGAAGATTTCTTAGATGTAAAGGGTGTTTAAATAAAGTTGTTTTGTTTTTGTTTTTAATTTAAAGATGGAATGTGTTAAGGGCAAAGGCAAGATGTAGACCAAGTACTCATAAGAAATTTTGGGGGAAAAAAATAACTTTTAGCTGGAGGGATCAGGGGAAGCTTCCCAAAGGAGACAGTGCCTGAATAAGGCTTTAAAGGAAGAAAAGCACATATCAAGTAAGATCTGTGGAGTAGCGTGTGTTCCAGGCATGGGAGAAATACTAAATAAATCCTTCGAGATAAGAGAGCAGCAGGAAGAGATCAGAGTACGACTGTCAGACCTGTTTAGCTGGAATGTATTCTTATTGAAAGAGAGTAGAATGAAATGTCTAGAGAGGTAGGTTGTCGTGTTGAAAATGCCAAATTAAGGAGTTTATATTTCATCCGGTAGTTATTAGGGGGAACCACTGAAGGTCTTTGAGCAAGGGAATGACATGGTCAGACTTGTGCATTAGGAAGAGTATTTTGGCAGCTGGTTGAAGGATGGAAGAGAGAGGGGATGAGTGTGGAGGTAGGGAGGCTATTATAATAATCCATATGAGAGGTAATAAGTATCTGAACTCCAGTAATATCTGTGAGCATATAAAGGATTCAGATTCTACAGGTAGTGTGTGAGTAGATTTGATAGGGCTTGGATGTAGGCTGTAAGAAGGATAGAAGATTCAAATATAATTCTAAGGCTTCAAGCCTTGGTGACTGGGAGTGACATGGGTGACATGATTGAATTATTAGAAACAAGGAAACTAATTAGAGATATTCAGTTTTGAACAGTTTGATTTTTGAGGTTCTGATGGGACCTCCAAGTGGATTTGCCAAGCAGGCAGTTGGAAATGAATAACTGTAGCTCAGAGTTGTGTGTAAATGTAAGGGAATACAACTCACATAACATAAAAATTAAGAAGTATTTAAATCCATGGAAAATAGATGAAATCGCCAAGTGAGAGAAGAAATCTTGAACAAGGCATTGGAGAGAACAATAGTAATTAAGGAGGAAGATCACACACACACACACACACACACACACACACACACACAGGTATTTTAGACAACATGCTTCTAGTAAAGCAGTCCAAAGGTCTGCTTTTAGCTTATGTTGCTTTTTTACCCAAGTCTTTTTCACTTGGACTGTTCCCTAATTGGGTGTGTCCTACTATATATTGATGTAGTTAATTTTTTGAGCCCAAGTTTAAGACTACTTTTAGCCTTATTTATCTTATTTAAATTTACAAATATTTTTGGTTTTAGATTCAGTTGTCCATATTAACGATTTCTCTTAGTTTTGTGTCATCTGTAAATCTGATACACTTGCTTACTTTGTCTTCATCCATGTCATTGGTAAAAAATCATGAATAATACAGGAAAAGGACAGATTACCAGGACAATTAAAACTAAAGACCTTCTACATTGATATCATCTCGTTATTTGCTATTCTTTTGGCCCCGTTTTTCAACCAGTTCTGAATTTGCCTAACTGTCAACATCTTCCAGCCTATGTCTTCACCTTAACAAGGTGAAGTGAGATATTTTGTTAGATGTCTTGTTGAAGTCCAGGTTTTAAGGAATGTTTATGAACTCCTTCAAGTTTGAAAGTGAATCCTAGAATTCCAGAACTTAATAGTCTGTGCTTACTTTTCCTTCTGCGAAGGTTGGGCATAGTTACAGCCGAGATGATAATAATAGCATTTACATGGCACGTGGGAGGTAAGTGCTATTATTATTCCCATTTTATAGACTAGGAAACTGAGGCTGAGGGAGGTAAAAACTTGCCCAGGGTCACACAGCTAGTAAGTTTCTGAGGTTGGATTTATACTAAGATCTTTCTTACTTTAGGTACAGCACTCTGCCCATTGCACCATTTAGTACTTGTTTTCATTTTATCTTTTTCTTTCCGATACTTAACTAACACAGTGCCTTGCAATATAGTAGGGAGTGCTTAATAAATGCTAATCAGGTTGGATTGGCTTGGAATGATTTGAGTGGATAGATGCAAAACTTGTTCCAGTGTTTCAACTGAGTGTCTGTGGGAAGAGGATACAAATCTCCACCTTAATTAAGATGCAGTCTATGAATAATGTATTAATGTAGTTATTGCAATATGACTAGATGCAGCAACATTCTGTGGATATGTGTCTAGATCACATTGTAGAACTGTACATTCACTTCTCTTGAAAGGTTCATTTTCTAGTAGTAGGTTCATACTGTAGGATCATTTTTTTTTTTCAGCTGCTGTTTCCAAAGTGAGTTTTTTTTTAGTTTTTTTAGCTTAATCAGTATCTTTCTGAGACTTACAGCTAAGGTGTGTGCAAAAACAAAGTTGTTCTTTTAAGGAAAAAATAATTCTAGAAGAGACAGAAAAAGATGGAATTTTAGTCTGGGATTGTAACGTAGTGTCAACGAATTCTCTCTTAGTTATTCTAACTAATCCAGCTCTCATAAAGTAAACTTATTTTTGGATAGATGTTAGTTCTTAGACTAAAACTCCTACCATTCGCTTGAAACTTTTCACCTATCAGCACAACATGCATATGCAAAGCATACTTAATGGAAAACTGGAAACAATCTAAGATTGGTTCCTGCCTCATGGATAGTTTAAAGAATCAAACACCACCAACTCCCCCATCTCCAGTGTCTGGTTCCAAAAGCTCTTAATTGGTTCAAGTTTCATTTGTTCCATGTGTATATGTGCCGCTTCTTTGCTGGGTTTTGTGATTTCATTACTCAGGTGACTCACATGGCCAAGTCATATGTATCACTTTTAAGGAAAGTTTTTCAGTTGTCATTAATAAAATAAATTATTTCCTTCATGGATTGCTCAAGACAGAGTTCTGTGTTCATACTGCAAATTGGAATGGGGAGGGGGAAGGGGTCTTATTTTTATTATAAGTTCTGTTGGTGGTTTTTTTTAGAACAAAACCATTTCCTAATATGCCCCATCCTAGAACTAAAACACTAGCTTATTACTAAGAAAATCAGGTAAGCAAAATGGACAAAGTGACAATCAGGGAATTTACAATGCATTTGACTTTGTGTGAAGTGCCACCCACTGCTCCCACACCTCTCTACTGATAGAGTATATTTCACTATCTGTCCTTTAGAACCTATATTGGTTATTGCATTTAATTGGAGTTCACCTGCCTTTTGGTGTGTTTTTTATAATACTGTTTATTGTTCTTCTGGCTCTATTTTCTTTGCTCTGGATCAGTTGTTACAAATCTTCCTTCCGAATGCCTATTCCTCACCTCTCATGACATAGTAATAATCTATTATGGTCACGTATTGCCATTTGTTCAGCTAAATCCAAATCAGTGTGCACCTTGGGTGGGAAGTATTAGAGGTCATTGAGTTCATTTCCTTCCTTTTACAAATGAAGAAACCAATATGGGTAAGGTCCAAGAGCTAATCAATACCCAAGTGGTATAGACCTCACATCTCATGTGTAATCTGGGTTCTCTGCCACTACACCAGACCACCTCTTATAATGGCAAAATGCCCACTTATGTATATTATTTTAGTTTTCCAAATTAGATAAACAGCATCAAAAATAGGATATACATATTTTATATGATAAACACATTTTATTTTATATGATATACACATTTTATATGAAGTATAAAGCTCAAATTTTATATGCCAGCTTTTTTATTTGCAGAATTTTGTGATTCCTCATATTGATTCATTGGCCATTTTGAAAATGCTGTCTGGAATGTTTTGAATTAAATTATTCTGTTTTCTGCCTTTTGGAGACTTTCATGACATGCTTTTCATGACATGACAGCAAATTGACAATATCACCAAATCAGGATCAAAAATTACTAGTATAATTAGATAGAAATCACATTTGAATTTGTGTTAAATCACATCATGCTATGGTCACAAAATTGTAGAAGATATCTTCTGTGAGAGAGACTTCTATGTACATATTTTTATAATTTATAGTTTCAGGAGATAACTTTATCTTTTGCATCATAGGCAATTGCCTAGCATGAAATGAGATCATTAAGATACTTTTAATTTTTTAGGTTCTATGTTAATATAGTTTCTGTTCTGGTATTGTTGGTAATTTCTGAATGATAACTTGAAATAACAACTTGTATATATAAGCCTATATTTACTAACTAGTCTATCAAAAATGAATTCAATCCAAACCATTTGCAGTTAGTTTGATTTGAGATGAGAATGTTGATTATGTTTTTGTGTGACTGCCTAAACCTGTCCCTTTAAGAGGACCTACATCTAAGGCCTCTGGCTTGAGTCATGATGAATGAGATTAGAGAATAGACTCAATTTGTTTGTGTTCCTTATCTTTACAGCCTTTCCCCACTGCCTCCTCCTCTCCCCTAGTTGTGGTAAAAATTAAAGGACAAAACTGACCAGGTCTGTTCCAACATAGAAAGTGATCAACATCCCCTCAGCCATGAGGGGAAAGGTTCACTTTTGTTTGAAATCTAACTGGGATCAGAGGAGTTCCATTTTGGAAATTGTTTAATCATAGTCAGCAAACGTACATTAAATGACTGCTGTGTGCCAGGGATTGTGCTAATCATTTTAGGTGGGATACTGA
This sequence comes from Vombatus ursinus, assembly GCF_900497805.2. Taxonomy (NCBI): domain Eukaryota; kingdom Metazoa; phylum Chordata; class Mammalia; order Diprotodontia; family Vombatidae; genus Vombatus; species Vombatus ursinus. The sequence continues at coordinate 3,806,330 of NW_020947390.1, forward strand.
AAAGGGAAAAGATTGTAGATGCTGGTCCCCATCCCCATAAGGAAATTAGCTTTCTTATGTGTATATTTTTTTGAAAAAGTCTTATCTTTGAATATAAGGTTTTCCATTTTTTTCAGAGACTTGTGATCAGCTGCTGAATATATTTGTAAATGCAGTTATATTGCATTAAATTTTTGAGAATTGTTTACATTCTATGGTGGTTCTATAATTAATTTTTTGAAAGTAAAAGTTGATGTGGTCTCTTAGTCATACAGGAAGAAGTAGCCTTGTGCTTCAAGGGCTCAGGTCAAGAGACTTGAATCCTAGTCCTGGTTTTACTACTGACTGTCAATTTTGTAACTAGTTCCTTTCCTTGTTGCTACCTCAGCTTTCCTAGGACAAAAGGAATACCGAAACCTACCTACCTTCTGCCTCATACAGCAAGGATAAATTAAATGACATGTGAAGCTGTTTGAGGTGCTTTGAAGAAAAGTAAAGGTTAATAATGTTTGCATGGACAGACTCTCATTGAACCTAATTATAAATAAAGGGAGAGTAGACTAAAGGCTAGATCTGATTTCTTTAATACAGGGAGCTCCCAAATGAAGAAGCTTCCTTTGTCAGTCCAGATCAGCCTGTTCTCTGCAATTTCTGTAGTCTCAGAGTTGCCTGGGGTACAAAGCCAATATGAATCAAGGCAGCACTTCAGTCCAGGTCTAACTGATACCAGAGCCAGCTCTCTGTTATTCTATACACCCTCTCAACTACTCAAAGCCCTCTGAAACCAGGCTTGGGGGATGACATTGATTCTTTCAACCTCCTTCTCTCCCTCTCCTACCTTTTTTTTTCCCCCAAGGAAAGATATGCTTTGAGTTTTAAGAATTAAAGAATTTAAGAATTTAAGAATTAAGAAAAGCAAAGATTGTGTAGATTTCTGTGTGTTTATCACCCTTTTATGGTTGATATGGTTAAGCAGTGTTTAAATTTAATTTACACTTACCAGAAAATATTAGGAAACAGCTTAGTGGTGCAGTGGATAGAGTGCCAGGCCTGGAATCAAGAAGACCTGAGTTCAAATTCAGCCTCAGGCACTTACTGGCTGTATGACCCTGGGCAAGTCAGTTAACCCTGTTTATTTCAATTTTCTCATCTGTAAAATGAGCTGACAAACTACTCCACTATCTTTGTCGAGAACATACCAAATAAGGTCACAAAGAATGAGACACTGAGGGCAAAAAAAATATTAATGTTAATTTTGTTCAACTTAAATCATTATAGCATATAATTTGGTGTACTGTTTCTATCAGTGGTATGTGTAATGAATTGTCACATATATGAAATGAGTTTTTTTGTTTTGTTTTCAAGTGTTTCTGTCAGTTCATGTGTTTATGCGTAGCTTCAACTCACTTTTTTAGTCTTTTGAGCCTGCACAGTGACTTAAATTACCATTAGCTAAAGATAGTTTTGTATGTCACAGGAAATCAGAATGTTATCAGAAAGGCTAAGTGTTCCATTCAGTCTCCCATCCTTATCGAGGAATTGAGGTGTGTGTGTGTGTGTGTGTGTGTGTGTGTGTGTGTATCTAGACTTTTACTGGAGGTTCTAAAAATAGCTCAGGGTAGAAGTGTACAAATATAAAAAGCATAGGATTGTGACTTCGGAACTGTAGCTCATAGAGGGATTATATTGAACAATGTAGTATTGTTCCTAGAGTCAATTAAGCTTGTAGGTTTAGCTAGCTTGGGAACAGCCTCTAGCATGTGACACTATAAATAATACTTGCACAACAAACATGGGCTTGATAAGTGAGCCATAAATCTGGGCTGACTGCCCACTTTTCTGAATTTTAGAACCAGCTTTGCCATCATAGTATCCTGAGACTCTAAGAACAATAACAAAAGTTTAAAGTTTAAAAATTCTTCGCAAATGTTTTGGTTCCAAGTTTTCCAATTTTATCTTGCTCTTTGTTCCCACTTGGAGAAACTGACCTTGTTTAATAGAAAGCCACATCGCATCCTGTCTGGTTATTTGATTTCAAATAAAGGGCTTAGGGATTTTTTTTTGGTGGTGGTTGTTATTTTTTGCCAAGTGCAGTTTTCTCTTTGCTGATGTGGGTACGGTTGCAGTACATGTTGCTGGCATGAAAGCCTATTACACTTCTATCATTTCCTTTTTTTTTTCCCTTTTCAATATTATGAGACTTTTTTTGAAAGAATACATGCACACTAAATTAAAATCTCTTGTTATAATGTAGCTTGTATGCACAAGGCCATATTGACTATGATGAATTCAGAAAGGTGTGTTTTATCATTGTTGTGAACCAGATCACTGCCAGAAGGTTTTTTCCTCCCTTCCTTCCCTCCCTTTCTTCCTCCTCCTTTCCAAGTGAGGAGACTTTTGATGATATTTCTAGGCCACTTTGCTTTTATTTCCAGGATAAAAGGAGAAAACATTCCTACTGCTCAGACTTCTAGTGTCTCCTTACTTTGATTTGAAAACTATATGCAGAATAAATAAATCTATCACCTGTAAGAACAAATTTAAACTCTTCAGCCTATCTATGAAGAACCTACATGACTTTCTCTGTTCATCTTTATCTAGCTAGTTCTCACCAGTGCTGTGACCAGAGTAGTTTTATTCACTTGAAAATATCCCACATCTACTCCTTGATCTCCACACTTTTTGTTCTACTCCCCTTCCCTGGATTTCCTTTATTCCTCTTTTTCTGTCATTCTGAATCCTGTGCTTCAGGATCTAGTTGACCATCTCTAAGAAAGGTGAGGTCAGTAGCTGGCTTACATCTTCCTTTAAGGCTTAGTTTTAGGTGCTGCCTAATTTAAGTGAAGACTTTGAAGGACATCCATAGTTATTAGTGTTCTCTCTCACCTTAAACTGTGAGCTCCTTAAGAGCTGGAATAGTGTTTTGCCCTTTTTTTTTTTTAAATCCCTAACACTTAGCATAGTATCTGGAACATAGTAGGTATTTAATGACCGACTGACGAAAAGCACTTTCCTATAAAATCCTTAAATCTTTCCTTAACTGCTCCCTCTCTTTACTTCGTTCCCTACCCTATGTTGCACTGATGTCTCTTCATACGATTTCCTCTCTGTATATTATAAGTACCTTGAAGACAGATGCCATTTTATTTTGCCTTTGTATCTCCCTGTACCTCATTCGCCTAGCAGGTGCTTAATAACTATTTATCAAACTGTTCATTGATTTGTCCTATACCACAGTGATGTTAAATATTATTAACCCAACATGTGAATAAAAGAAGTTGATCTGTCACTGTAGCTATAAGTATTATTTTTACAGGAAGAATGATTTAAAAAAGAGAATCTGAAACATTCACTTGTTTCTTTTTCAGGCCAGTGACTAATAAGACTGATGACTTTTGAATGAGCTTATAAACTTTGCCCTCATAACAAAGCTAACTTTACCTTAACTATGAAACAATATGTTGTGTTAATGATTGGTAATACAAATGTAAAAAAAAAGTAATTGGCATTGCCAGGTAAAGGGACACCTTGATCATTTGTAGTAATTATTTTCTTCTCCATTCTACTGAAAGAAAATAATTGTAGCTTATGATCTCTAACCTCTATTTTATACGCAGGCAAACAAAGATAGGAGATAGACTCTAGGAGTACAAGTTCTCTACTGCAAATATGTTGACACATTGATGTGCAGTCAGGAAAAAACTGCTTTCTATCTATCCCTGTATAAGCCTTATTTGCCTATTTGGGATATGGATTATCATCCTGTTGAAAGATATGAGTTTGAAAGATAGCTTTTCCAGGGGTGAGGAGCCTGCCACAGGTGCCCTTGAGGCCACAGGTTCCCTACACCTCCCTTAAGCAATTAATTTCCCAGAATCAACCAGAAGTATCTATTTTCCATCAGGCAACTCAGTCACATGACTTGAAATATTTATTTGAGGCATTACTTTCAACTCAGTTTAGTGGTAGGGAGGTACTGCTTTGAAAGAAAAAAAATTATAACTTTGTAATATAAACAGAGTTATTTAAATTTCAAAATAGTACTTTGGTTCTTTTGAAACACTCAACAGATTTGTTCATAGAGTTATAAGGGGCCCAGAGGCCTTCCACATTAGTATGTATGTGGAAAAAAACATCCCTTTTCCTACATGCCAAACAAATAGGTATCCAGTTTTTGCTTAAAGACCACCAATAAGGGGAAACCCAGTACATCCCAAGGCAGCCCTTTCCACTTATTTCTTACAGGAAGCCTGACTCTGCCACTTTTGAGTTCTCCTGTGCTCTGGACCCAAGAAAAACAGCTCTAATTCTTCCATGGTGTAACCTCTCAAATTTTGGATACTACCGTTATATTCCCCAAAAGTCTTCTCCAAACTAAAGATCACCAGTTCCTTAAACTAGAACTCTTCTGGCATGATGGCCAAGGCTTTCACCATTATGGTTGCCCTGGTCTGGACCTGGAGTCAGGAAGACCTGAGTTCAAATCAGACCTCAGACACTTAGTCTTAGACACACACTGTGTGACCCTGGGCAAGTAACTTGACCTCTGTTTACCTTAGTCCACTGGAGAAAGAAATGGCAAACCACATCAGTATCTTTGCCAAGAAATCCCCATGTGGGGTTACAAAGAGTTGGGCACACCTGAAGAACAACAGTCTCACTTGCAAGAAGCCTTTCCTGGTTCCCCTTAATGTAATTGTGTTCTCTTTGAGATGATTTCCAATTAATCCTGTAAACGTATTGTCCATACATTGTTTGTGTATTGTCTTCCTGATTAGACTGTGAGCTCCTTAAGAGCTTGAGCTGTTTTTACCGTTCCTTGTATCCTGATAGGTTAGCACAGTTTGCCTGGGATATAGTAAGAGTATACTTTAGCCATACCATATTAGAACTGTCCATCTATATTCACTTATTCTCACTAAATGACTGTTCTGCCTTCTGCAGTCATGTTCTTAATAATGCTTTTATGCTACTTTTCACAGGGAAGTCATTGTTGGCAATATGTTGTGACTTCCTTATACCTGCCATATGTCTTTCCATTGCCCTTTGGGTGACCTGCCATTTTGATTCTTTTGGGGTTATGATATCCTATGATTTGTAGCCACATATCACCACCAGGAGAATGTTCACATTCAGAAGGTGGATTTTTACATTTAACCAGTGACTTGGGATCACTGAGA